>NC_080672.1:121557028-121857028 GCF_030247195.1 Topomyia yanbarensis
TGTGCCGAATGTAAAGTATAAAATGCATGATTTGATTTGAGTGCGCGTCTAGTGTGAACTTTTTCCTCTCCCATTGCCCTTGAAATATCTTTCGCATATGACAATTCTCGAAAGTTTGTCGTTAATCTTTAAATACATTTAGTTTTGTGATTATCATTTTTCACTTCGCATTTAACAAAGGCAGGGTTGACTTCGACTGTTTATTTCTGACAGTATAGCATCTAACTGATAGGTGCTGCGACATGTACGGTGCATAGGTTTCCACAAAAATCAGAAGTGATGACAGTTCAGTTTTTATCGGAGAGGGAGCAAAATAGTCCAGTATCATTGTGTGTGTTTTTTACATTGCAATACAAATATTACTACCTAATATCTTAAGACTAAATAAAGGTGCTCACTTACTAGTATAAGCGCCGCTTGTTTGTATGTTGATGATTCCAAAAAATCATGAATCATTTAAAAATAATGCATCGGAATTAAGATGCATTTTTATAACAAAACAACACCAAACGCCCAAAAATGTCTTCAAAAATAAATTATCGAAAGTAAAAAAAAATGAACAGAAAATTTTCACTGTGAGCAAGTTTACGCTTTTTTTTAGAAATTGTTCTTGAATAAAAATTGATCCGCCATTGTAGACCCACAGACCCAAATACAGTGGTTTACACGATTTGTATATGAGCTGTCAAGTTGTTCCCCCTCTGGATTGAATCTTTCGTGAAATTTTGTGTACTTTCCGAATCTGTAATAAGGTTTAATGTAGGAGTTCATTTGATAAAGTTATAACATATTTGTCGAATGAAGATTCGCAAATCGTTCTAAACGTTACGAAAGAATGTGTCTAATAACAAAATGTCACAATAATTTTAAAAATAAAAATACATGTAATTCAGTTTTACTTTTAAACTGGGAATATTGCATGTTTGGCAACGCTGTAACCCAATAATTAGTATTTTTCTAGATTCCTTGACCAATTTCCTTGAAAATGCATCTCATCGATTGCGTAGACCAAATAAAGCTGAAGATATGATGAAAAGTTTTTTTTAACCTATTATAACCCAGCTATGTTAATACTTTTAGTAATTTATAAAATACTACGTGAGCCCTCGTATTATGGCGAATTAAGTATGGGAAAAATTAAATATCCACTTTGTAACGTTCTGTTGCGAAAAAACTAACGTATGAAATTTCATACGCTGGGCTGATAGGGTATCAAAAAATCATTACATAGAAAATCCGGCAATAATCTTTATATTCAGCATAAAATCGAATAATATCTTCAACCTTGCGAGATCATTCATTTAGCAGCTTTTTTGAATGATTTTAACACTTCTCTCCTTTCTCGTGCCGTTTCGTCTCATGATTGTTTCGTTGCATCAAATCATCTTTCCCTCAAACTTTGTAATTATTTTAAGAAAAAGATCATTTTGTTACGAGAATTTACATAAAAAATATTCTGGGTGGAACCAGGTATGATTTGCTACGTATTAAGCATTTGTTAGCCTCGATTGCACTGATTCAACGTTACAATCAGCGAGAAAATTGTGAATCCCCTCCTGGTCCTAAAGAGGAAATAATTTTGCCTTGGGAAAAAAGATATTGGTTCAGCCTAGCGTATGAAATTTCATACCTTGAACTACCAGCAGAATTTTCGCAATTGTTTCACCAATTTGTTCCATTTTTTCGCACTGAGCCACATCTTTCACACCTCTCATGGCCATTCGTTCACAATCCGAAACAAGAATTAGAGATTTAGAAGATAAAATTAATGATATGTATTGTTCAGATTTTGGTTTGAATTTTGTCCAACTTTGACACTCGAAAACACAATGGAATTTTATTAAAAAAGATTATTGAGCATACACATTATAAACTATAGGGTATTCATTAACGTTTTCAGTAGACCAGAAGTTTGAAAACGCCTTTATCGTAAAACAAGTATGATCCTGAAATGTGCTGTTTTTGCGTATGAAATTTCATACGCAAGGACATAATGGGTTAATCTAAAGATTTATTTGAAACGGCTCAATGCGTTAGCACAACTGAGCCGTGAGTCTTTTATTCTTTTTTATGGTAAAAAGTAATAAAAAAAAAAAACTACAAGGGGCAGCCCTATTGGGTTGCACGAACTGTAGACGTAGGACTATACTACTTAATATAAAATATTTATTTTCTTATTACTTAGTGTGTGGGAAAAAGCACCCGGATCGGTGAAGAAAAATCAAATTTTAGACAATATAATTACATCTCATTTATAGAACAAGCTTTCTAGTTGCTCTTAAACAGATCCTAAAAGTTCAAACACTTATGGATAACCCCAAGTTTGTAGATGTGTTTCGATGCCACAGGATTGTAAAATGGTTAATATTACGTCATGAAAATTCAATTCTTCCCAGACATTTTTTTTGCCTGCAAAATGCCCTGTGTGTATGCAAAGCTCATGATTTGTTGGGATATTAGCATTGATCGGAAAATGCTTTCCAACGCTGCGCATTGCATACATACAGGACATTTTGCAGATCACCAGAAGCTGTTCATTTTACCACCGCCACATATACATTTTACCCACTCGCTATATACATGTCTCATTTTTGGACATGTTTAGAAATCAAGAATCATGTTTGAAAAAATGTGTTTATGACGAAGTATTTTTACCAGATATGTACAAAACATGTCTAACAAGAAACATAAGGTGATTGTAATATCTCATTCACTTATTAGTTAGAAAATAATGACTTTGCTTAACGTGTTTATTTTACCGCCAGTTCCCCTACCTACCAACACATTCCCCCTCAAACATTGAACCCAAGCGTACAATGCAAAATGAGTCAACGCTGATGATGATGGGTAGAGCGAAAGAGACAACTAGTACCACCACGACACTATTAGCGCATTTCACCAAAATTCCACGCGGCCTTTCCCGATTGAAAGGAACGGCCGCGCTTAGCCCATCTGTCATAATATCGCGATTTTGCATAGCGAAGGGCTGAATGATAACACATTTTGTTCCAAAAAACAGCCCTGCGTTATGCAACACTTTGTGCAGGTTGATTATACCAGTTGCAAGTGGGGCCTAATTCATCAAGTTCCGTAAAATTCCTTTTAAATTACAGAATTGATAAAATTGCTTAGATGAGCTAAACTAATTAATCAAATCATGTTTTAAAAACTGTCCTTGCGTTTAAACCAAAATGGGAAGCTTAGTACTACCACTACATTACTTAATTTCAAGCGCAAATAGCAAATACTTGTGCTAGTTAAACCAAAAATTTACTGGCAACATTACAGCGGCATTTTGGAAGCAGTTGGAGCGGTCGCCTGTTGGACGACACAGGGTAGCATCCCTCCACAGCCAGTGTAACGGACTTCTAGCTCAGCTACACTGGCTGTAAAAAACACAGCGCAGTGATCTGCTTCACCAGCCGTTCAACAGGGAACTGAGCGTGTCTGGCCAAGTCCGTTCTTTAAATAGTCGATGATGACGTCATTCATAGAAGCGTTGCGCGCTAGGTACGCCAATCCGTCGTACAGGGCTTGGGAAGCGCTATCTTCTGTGTGTAAATGCGCGATATTTTGACAAGGTTGTATATTATTTAATTTTTTAATGCTATGATATCAAAAATCTCTGGGTTTATCTATTGGAATCTATTCTTAGAAGTATTTCGGGGCGATTTGTGCAAAAAATTTGAAAATTTATCGTGAGATGGCTGAATTATATGCGTTTAAAATTGGACCACTTTTCGTTACATACCATTTTTGTAGAATTTGCAGAGTGCACCCCCATATCGAAAACAAAGACGTAGTCCTACGTCAATAAAATGCTAAGAATGTCGGTCTTCCAGATTTTGTTGACGCAGTTTGCTGCTGCGTGTTGAGATCCTTTTCCTTGGCGGTGAAGCCGCTTGGGGGTCATTCAGTCTGCCTTCTCTCGCGTTATCGTTTCCGTCCATGTCATCATCGGTACTGCTTTCTTGCTGTTCACGATCAGAGGTTCTTATTTGTTTCTTGATCTTACGGGTCGCTGTTGTAAATCCGTCTTCATCGGTATTTTCTTTTGTTATTGGCGATGCTAGTTGTTGGTTTGGGAGCGGTTGTCGTGGTCGTTGTACCTGCATTATTGGTTAATTGGATCGTAGTTTTTGGTTTAACTGAAGTTGTCGGTGGCTGCTTGTTAGAGTTGGCTGTAGTATGGTTACAGAATTGGCATGTTGGGGTCTGCCCAGGATATGTGATTAGCGTTGTTTGCTTATAGGTTACGCCATCCTTCGGTGATTTGCATTTGATAGTCATGTAAGAAGGTATTGGTTTAGTCACTCGCATCCTCACAATACGAACGCCGTTGGGAATGCCGGTGAAAAAAATTCTCCAGGCGTCATTCGTAATAGATTCTACTTCCCCATATTGCGACATGATTTGTTTGATGTAATCGTTCTTAGTGCGCGAGGCCAAATCATGGATACGTACGTCCACCATGTCGTTTTCCATATGCACCGGGATCTTGATTCTGGTGTTATTAAACTCGACCTCGTGTTGCATGTTGTTCTTTTCAATGAAGTTTCTAAACGTGATCAAAACACAGTTGTTAACGTGATGTAGCTGAACGTACGTAACTTCAGCGAGATTAAGCTCCATTTCAGCTTTAACTAATTGCTCCACTTCCTGAACTGTGGGTCTAACACGAGTTTTACTAAAGTCGATCGAAATCGTGTTATCCCGTAGCACGGGCACTTTTGTTACATTTGGCAAACTCATTTCACTCCGCAGCCGGGGGTAACAATACAATATTGTTTGTGCACTAATATTTTTTTTGATTTTATTTTTTTATGATAGAATTGATTGTTTCACTTGTGCGGCACGATTTTTAGCTTCTGCTTAGGGCGAGATGTGAGGACAAACTGATGATGAAAAGTTAATAATTGATGCTTTATTTGTATAGAAAGTTTTCCATGCACAATTATGACAAGTGCGTAATACACAATTTAATGCTACATTGTTACTATGGGAAATTAAATCTAGATTAATCGATTTGAGTTAATGATTTCTTACAAATATTTATCGGGGGGGGGGGGGGGGGGTGTTCCTGTCTTTGAAAAATGTATATCGTTGCATACAGCCCTGAATTCGTTTTGCAGAAACTACCTGCCATTCGAACAATATTTAGCGATACTCATTACAAAATTCTTCTCATTTTTCTTTTCCAAATTAAACTTGAAACATAACAAGACTGCCTCACTCTTCCACCCCAGAAACATCGGAAAAAGAAAACATAAATAAAGTACCGACCATCCAACAGTACAATTTAAGATTTTTTTACTGGTGCCAAACAATTCTACCATCAGCTGCAAACACGTGTTCTTGGTGCTAGCAATTTTTGTTTGATAGTAAGCAACTGTTGTGCCGGCGAGATCGAAAATATTTTCTACCATTCTCGGCTTCTCTCACCTCAGTTGTGCTGGGGGATGAGTCGCTCTCGTCGGCAAGTAAAATTGATTAGCATAAATTAATGTCACGCCTCGCCACTCGCCGACGGCCGTAGTAGTAGTAGTAGATATACGATACGACTACTGACTTGGCTGGTAAGGTGCAAGAAAGATGGAGTTTGTCTCAATCTCAGTCGATAACTTTATGACCACCTTAGCTGGCCTTTTCTTTATGGTAGCAATTTTTATTCTATCCATGGTTTTATTAGGAAAGCGTTGTTGCTTTCGATGGCTCGGAACGAATCATGATTGCAGCGGCTCGATAGTGATATCTATCGATAAGCTATAAGGATATCGAGTAAGGAATTAATGGTCCTGGTGGCGTGCTGTGGACGGAACGTGCGAAGGAGGAGCGTGGTCACTTGTGTAGTTCGCTTTTCAGCAGCAATCTTATCTCGACTTGAGTGCAGCTGAAGATTTTTCCACTAATCATTCCTCGTGGTTGCATACCGAACAGTCGACGGCAAGCACTTTTTGGTCATTAAACATCCATTACAGTCATGAGCGGGAATAAAAAGAGTAAAAACTACGCTACATTCGGGTGAGGGTGTGTAAAAGCTCTTGAAAGAGCACAAAAAGAGAATAGCAAACGTTCTGCAGCAGCCTAGTATGTCTACAAAAAGTACACCAGTATGCACTATGGTAGAACGCAAAAAAAATAATCGCATCATTCTAGAAGGCCGACTAAAACGCGCCAAAAAGGGAAAAAAGAGAGACACAAGTATCTATCTAAACTCTTCCACTTGGCTACCATTTTAGGCCAAACCGCCATTAGTAAGTAAGCACGCCGTACTCGAACCACACATGCAGTTCTGTGGTTACACCGCTGAGTACCTTCTATATCTATGGATGTGGCACTGGTAACATAAAAAACCGTGGAGAACCTTTGAGAGGGTGGTAAATGTCATACAATGGGAGATATTTCTGGGAATGGCATAGAGATGTTATAACTTTATTAGAGGGCACACATCAAACGATTCTGACAGTTTGAATCATGACACCTTTCCAAGTACATTACGGTGAAGGACGTCGTACTTATAAATAGAATGACAATACTGAAATTAGCAGTATATGACGTGGCTGAGGTGGTCTGGGCATTATGAGCGTATTTTGAAGACTTAAGAAAGTTTTTTGAATAAATAGTATTATCTGAATAATTCTTTTTTTTGCGTAAAACGGAATTATTTTATAACCAAATCATCAAAAAAAATTAAAGGGTTGTGTGCAGGTCCACGGTAGCATTGAAAATAGAGTGTGCAATATAATTCGCGATTGAATTATCGACTCGCGTTCTAGCTTACTCTCCTGCTCACATATGTTAATTTATTATAATTTATTGAAGGTCATTTAACAGTAACAAAATCCTAAAACGAAGTAAAACACCACGCTCTCTACTATACATTTAAACTAAACTATTGGGTTAGTTAATCAATCAATAGGAGTATGAAATTTCATTTTTCAATTAAATACTGAACCTAGCTAAAAAATCTTTAGGTTAAGTATTTAAACGATTAATGGCTAAACAAATGAAATTATTTGTTAAATTAGAGTGTTTTTAAACCTGTTCCAATTTGAAACTAAAAAACCTGTTTTAATCCACCTTGTGGTGCAATTGTGCCTTTCTCATTTCTTTAAACTATGAGTGGCTGGTTATGTTCGTTTCAATTATCGAATCATCTACTACATTCTTAGTACACTTTACACCTACACACAATAGTTTGCCAGCCACGAACCTGATGAGCTATGTGTCGACGGTGAAACACTTGAAACAAAAATATCATACTTTATTAGCCTAATCAACATTAGTTCAATGTTGTCTTCCTGCTAACTACGAACGAACCACTCCCCAGCTTAATTCGGAATGTCTTGTGCTGTAGCGGTGGTATAAAGATGATGGGGTTGAGAGGGGGAGGGGTATGAGTGATGGATCGGGTGGTGGCCTGGAGAGAGGGTGCAATGAGAGGTGATCTAAGGAAAATTTAAATTGGTGGTGACCGGTGATAGGGGGGGGGGGGGGTTGTAAATCTATCCTGTTAAAACCCAGAAACCTTATGTCAATGCCGGGATCAGGTTGATGATTTTTAGAGTGATTGCATATCCTTTCTATATGAGAAAGGCAAAAAGCTACATTATTTGTGCATGACCGCTGACAATTAGCTGAAATATATATTTTCGAAATTTGGACGGATCTGATATTTCGGATTTGGATGAATCTGAAGCTGAAAAGTCCATACAAGTAACAAATAGCGTTATAATTAGTGTATTAGGAAAAGATTGCAGATTTAAAATAAATCATTTGCTCCTTTTATAAACTGGATGTCCAGAAATGGCGGAAAGCAAACAGAACAAAATCCAATATGATTTTTAATTATTGCGCTGTCTGACCCTATTAAGCGAAATTTAAACTAAATAATCGGAAATGGTTATTAAGCTATATCTAGGGACTAAAGAAGAATATTTTAAGAACTTCGGTTGTTAAAAAGAAAGAAAAATATATGTCCCGATTTTGTCAATACCCCCGTTTTACCAGTCTAAAACTCACCATAAGGCTGTTAAAACGGATCTTCACTGTATTAGAATTGTCTAAAATTGATGCAAGTTATTATGAAAATTCTGCTAGTTAACTTGAGTGCTTATGCTACAGAATTTGCGAAGTTAAAGGCTGATGAAGTACTATCTCTGATAGTCGACACTAAGCTAACGAGGCATCAATACTTATTAATTTGCGCATAAGTAGTAGAAAGGCGCCTTTTAATATTTGGCTAGATTATAACAGAAGCGCTTTTTCTAAAGATACTTCTAGTTTTCCGATCTGTATACTTCACATCCTTGCTCTCATTTGAGTACTATGGCTCTAAATTTTCAAAATTTTTCCTACCCAACCCAGTAATCTCAAGCTAATTAAATGTCGTTAAATCGTCAAAAAGTGTTATACCTAAACGAAAAAACACACAATTAATAAAATCGTCGATTAAAACCAACAAACGATATCGAGTTGATAGCTGAAAGTCATACTAAGAATGTCGATAGATTCGATCATCTTATATAAAATTTGTAGTAAAAATAAGTTACAGTTCACTACAGTACGTTGAAATCTAATCCGCAACGACCGAATTGACGATAGTGAAATCGAATAGTTTATTAATGTTCTATTTCGTATTCATTACCAACTATTGGCAAAACTTATATCATAAAATGTGTGTCAAAATCAATTTATCACTATAAGATGAATTGATCTGATCTTTTCGATATCGAATTTGAGCTCAGCGACTCCAAATTCATTTATAATATATGGCTATGGAACGAAATTCTCTAAAAATGTATATGGCGGATGAAGAGAATATAGGTCAAAGGGGAGGGAGGGGGCGTTGATGTAGAAAGAGATGGCGTGAGGGGAAGTTGAGAGGGGGCTGATGGAGTATGCCTCCATTTGAGATTTGGTTGACGAAAATCGGTTCTGTCATCACCGAGTAATCGATGTGACTAATTCTGGAATTTGTCCAGAACCCGAAAATTCAGGAACTGACAATAGTGGACATTATATTCAAAGAATCTTTGATTAGCCATCAGTGATCTAGACTTGCAAATAGAAATGATGTAATCTAGACTTGCAAATAGAAATGGATTTTTATCCTTTGAAGTATTACGATTGTACCGGTTTTTATGAGAAATTCCTATGTGGTCGCAATAAACAACCTGTAATTCCGGAACCAAATATCAGATATGAATGAAATTCAATAACAGTCCATGGGAGTATTGTATCTTTCATTTGAAACCAAGATTATGAAAATCGGTCAAGAATTCTTTGAGAAAAAGGTGTGAGATTAACTTACGAACTTGGAAAGTATCCGGGGCATCAAGAACCGTCATAGGTGGCCAATGTGGTCAAAGCTGCTTAGAATGATCATTAGTGACCTAGACCCGCAAATTCGAGTTATGTTGCACCCTTTTTAATATGTATTACACCATTTGGACATCATGGTATTACCATTTTATATGGAAATTTGCTGGGTGACCGCACTCTTCAACCCGTAACTCCGGAACCGGATGTCTGATCGACAAAAATTCAATAGCAGCTTATGGGAGCGTTATACCTTTCATTTGAAATCAAGTTTGAGCGATTCGGTTCAGCCATATCTGAGAAAAGTAAGTGAGTTTTAAAAACACACACACACACATACAGACATTTGTCAATTTCGACGAACTGAGTCGAACGGTATATGAGACTCGGCCCTCCGGGCCTCGGTTAAAAAGTCGGTTTTCAGAGTGATTGCATATCCTTCCTATATGAGAAAGGCAGCAATGAACTTAGTGCATGTTCTGCAACGTTTTATTTTATATAAATGTTTCAATGTGGAACTAGAACTGAAGCAAATACATCCCCAGTATAGCGATTTGTTGCAGAATTTAAAACAGTTTCGTTTTAAAAGTTAAATTGGTATACACCACCGTTCTATTTGTTGCTTAATTTAACCCTAGAACGTTGCACTGGGGTACAAATGTACCCCACGCCTCCTTTGGAGTTGTGTGAAGACGAGAATTCGGCATTCACCGACCAATTCAATTTAGAGTTCCTAGTAAGAGTAGGAAAAAGTGGTATAACCAGTTTGCTTTTTGGTCTTCGTGGAAGCAGGTGTCAAAGTTGGCGTGGAGTACATTTGTACCCCAGTCTACGGTTACCGTTAGTGTTTTGTCAGGTTTTGTGCTGTCAGTGGAAATGTGACTCGTGACAATACCAGTTTAAATACTGGTTGTTTTACTACGTAAATAACAATTAGTATTATAAAATCGTTTTTAATAATTTATTCAATTATTTTAATTTAATTTTGAAGTCGAAAACAAAATCGTTCTTATTTTTGCTGATTTTTTTTATTTTATGGTTTATTTTTTGTAGTTTTTCAAAACAATGGCTCGCAAGTATAATTTGAGCACAGTAACTGACGTAACAGTAACATTGCGTGTTACCAATGTATTACTGGTCAGAAATATTTTTTCATTTCAATTTCCACCTTATTTCGTGGTATTTTCCAAAGCCCGATTTTTAAACTTTCACTCCAAATAATTTGAATTTTTCAAAAATATCGAAATTCCATTCTAGACCATTCCTTCAGCTTTTAGAATCATTTGATTTTTTTTCAAATCGGTTGAAAATTTGCAAAGTTACATTTACATTATACATTTCTTTTGTTTGCTTTTATACCTGCGAAAATTGCGATCAAACGCGTGGGGTGCATTTGTACCCCAGTGCAACGTTCTAGGGTGGAAAACGCAAGTGTAACGTTCTAGGGTTAAACACGTTTAAAAGTGTTTTTTTAATACATAGGGCAGAACATATTCTCAGACTGGGTAAATTGGGGAACTCAACATTTTCGATACGCACACCCAAAATCCGACGTATATGTTTATATTACTTTTGAGTAAGATTGTATTGTCTTTTCGGTAACAAGCCAAGCAATTACGCTTTGCGGTATTAAATTCATATTCCCGTAATGGTAGTAAACGGTAGACTGATGAATTTCGGTTGCTGTTCATGCATGTGCATCACACAATCAAACACCTTTTCAGTACATATGTGTCAACCTCGACTCTATTCGTATGCAGGATAATTCGGTCGCTATATCGTCGCTGTTGTGCTATCTTATGACAAACGCCATTTTGGGGTAAACTGAGTTAGATATGCAACATTACTAATCTGAAAATTCTCTACAAAATGGTGTTTTCAGAATTTTGAAATTTTGCTTGGTTACTGAGGTATAGCGAAAAAAGTGATGAGAAATTGTCAGTTTTTTGCTTTAAATCACTGTATCTTGGGATTCGCTTAAGAAATGTAGAAGTTTTAGATGTTTTTATATGTAAAAATGTCTGAGGAACACAATGGCATAATAATTTTTAAAATAAAAATACATGTATTGCGAGAAATATGCAGTTTTTCTTTTAAATTGGCAATATTTCATGTTTGGCAACACTGTAATTGAAAATTACTATTTTTTCTAGATTGCTTGCTCAATTTCCTTCAAAATGCATCTCATCGATTGTTTCTAGGCCGAATAAATCCGAAGATATTAATAAAAGTTACATAGTCAACCGAATATCGTGATATTTGAGGGATTAATACAAAATAGATAGAAGCATCGATTGTCTTCTCTGAATTGTTTCTATAATTTATAAGTTTCAAGATATTCAATCTCAAACTTTAAAAATCGTTTTTCTCGAAATGTGCTAAATGGCGCTTGTCATAAGATAGCACAACAGCGACGATATATGATAGTATTGGTACCGAGCCAAACCAACTGGAATCCTGGCGGATTTTTGCCCAAATTTACGCTGTAGTCTGCCCAAATATTGGCAGAAACCAGCAGGAATTATGGATTTTTACTAGGTAGGTTGGATAGTGAAATAAAAATTGTTGGCAGTTTCCGGTTCCGGCCTAGCTGCCAAATCCGGCACAGTTCCCGATCTGGATCAGTTCTCGGATCCGGACCACTACCCAGATCTAGCCCATCCCCTTTTACCCTTACCAAGTCCAGACCTGAACCAGTCCCAGACTTGGTGCTTAGATCCAGACAAGTGTCTGGATCCGGACCCTCGGTTCGGATACGTGGATCCAAACCATAGGTCTTGCTTCCCGTACGTGACGGGAAGGACTGTTCATATTTTGTGCAGTCGCTACCTTGCTGTTAACGTCCGTGATAGAAAAGAAATTTCAATTTAATACCAGCTGAAATACCCCACCACTATTCCGAGTCGTTTTTTCTGACTGTGCTTTGAAGCTAGCCGAGTGTGAGCCGATCTTCAAATACGGAATGAGTCGTGTAGAGAACATCGAAACTCGTCTTTATCCACATTGTGTTCACTTCGGTTGATGTGCAATACAATGACAAGCAAAATGCTACACACTTCCAGACAATCCTACACGTTAGTATTTAACGAAATAAGAATTGATGAAACATGAGTGCGACGAAGAGAAGATTTGAATGTGTTGGTATTACCGTTTGGGGAATTTTTTGTTGTGACTGTTTTAGAATTAAACGTCTGTCTATTAGAGCAATTTTTTCTTATTACCGTAAAAGTATTGCGGCCGAGTTTTGGGTGCACAAATCAATTAGCTGCGATATTAATCTTTTATGCGGAACGAGTACCTAATTAAATCAAATCTTTCCGACACGCGCCGAAATGTGCAAGAGAGTGTATGGGTGCAAATACAACTAGTTTCAAGGTGTTTCCCGAAGCTCAGAACAATCGGCTTTCCAAATTTAAGAACCGTCGGTTTGTTTAAAGTTTAAAAAGTCGAGTGTCAAAACTTTCCCAACAAGCGCAATAAGGGCGGCAAATTCATACTGTCTAATTCACTAAGCCCTTCCTAGTGCTATTTAGTACCACTTCCTCGTTAAGCTTCCGGACTTGTTAACAGATAATCGGTCTAATCCCCGACGATGGACCTAGCCTACTCCGACGGAGTTCCCCAGTGAGAGAAGTTCTCCTGAAATCGAGCCAACCAGCCAGGTGTCAAGGTCAGTTTGGTGATTTCTGTGGAGTAGGGCGTCCGGTTGGCTGGTCCCCCGACAACTCGTGGTGTCTCGTCGCGGTTTGCTCGGTCTAGTCTACGGCGTTGAATCTAGCTTACACCGACGGAGATTTCCCCGGCGAAAAAAGTTCTCCCGCTAACGATTCTTCTTTGGTTTTCGCTTTAGGTCTATTAGGCCAACGGGTGCCGCAATTGGTCCGGCGAATCCGGGTTGAGCGCAGCGTTCGGTTCGCTGCCGTCTCGGTGCTCCGGCGAAGAGTTTCCCGACGGTGATTGCTCTACCCAAACCGATGCTCGCTGTTCATCATGCCCTTTCCGCTGTAACCCGATCAGAATGAAATAACAAGATTATAACAGAACACATTTTTTGTAACATATTGTGTTATAAATTAGGTCTTGTTAGTAGTTAAAATAACAGAAATTTATAACAAGTAACAATGCGAGTTATAGTTTTGAAATATTTCTGTTATGTGTTTCTGATCGGGAAGGCGGCCATGATCTGCGTCACCCTTATGTTGACCCCATTCCAAGTGTTTTTGTCGCTTGTCTTTCTGTAGACGACATTATCCGGGTTGATGTTTGGTCCCCCCGTTTCAAGCCTGTGTGTCGCTTCGAACTTCGGACATTCGAAGATCACATGCTCCGGTGTCCCCTCGACGTTCTAAAACTCCGGCAACAATAGAGATGTTGTGTGTTCGAACCGATGAAGATACTTCCTGAAACAGCCGTGGCCCGACAAGGGCTGTATCAGGTGGAAGTTCACATCCCCATGCTTTCTATTGACACACGTCGACAGGTTTGAGACTAGCTGGTAGGTTCAACTTCCCTTCTCCGTATTGTACCATTCCTGCTGCCACCTCGTCATCGAAACGATTTGCATTATATTCCTCACGTTCCTGGTGTTTCTCTGATTGTAGCACTCGACAACCTCCGCAAGCGTGATGCAGGTGTAGA
This sequence comes from Topomyia yanbarensis, assembly GCF_030247195.1. Classification (NCBI taxonomy): domain Eukaryota; kingdom Metazoa; phylum Arthropoda; class Insecta; order Diptera; family Culicidae; genus Topomyia; species Topomyia yanbarensis. Next base: position 121,570,988 of record NC_080672.1, read on the forward strand.
TCACCACGGCGATAACGCATATTCTTTTCGCGCTCGCGACTCGCACGACCACCAACCGGAATATTCTGTTCAGCTTTTCACGGTTCCGCTTGGTTTTCAGCGCCGCACTCCGAGCAGGTACACCATATCACAGTATCGATGCCGAAACACTAGAAAGCAGACGTCACGTACTGCTTCTCGGGCCGCCGACGTTTGGAATGATCCTTGCTATAGCGTTCGTTGCCTTCGCCGGAATTTCGCAGGCGTAGTCGACGTGGTTGTTGAAGCTCAACCGGTCGTCGATTATGACTTCTACAGTTGCTACAGTGCGATTGCGTCTGTTGTATCCGTCACCGTCACTTCCATTTCTTCAAGTGTCTCATCCATCGCCGTTAGTGGCACGTGCGTCGTCCGCGAAACTCACATTTTTCACTTTCCAGGGCAATCGTAGTGTCAAGACCTGGGTTTCTTCTGTTATTGTGGTTGCACCACTTTTGAATCCTTTCACGCACGTATCAGCGTCGCCCGCGAAGCGTTCCATTATCTTGCAGAACCTCATTTTTGCCTGTAGGCATTATCAAATTAATTGAAAGAGCACTCAGACCACGACACGACTGCTCATATGGTTTTTCACGTAACTTCCAGTCGTTCAAAAGGGCAATTCTCATTATGCAGTGAATTATTTATAAGCATGCATGAGTTAATTGTGATAATGACTCATTGCAACTTCTGGTCACAATTTGATTTGATTGTTATAATCCAATAATTAAATATATCGCTACACTTATTGAAAAATAATACAAACTCGTCTTTGCCAACTTAATTGAAGCAATGTTGATTGAAAACAACAAAAAAATCGCTTGTTGAGATTCTCTATTCCTCAACACAAATCACATCCGTTGTTTTGTTCCCTCTTCATTTCAAGTGCAAAAACTTTCCCACTGATTGTCGTGGTGGACCTTCATCGTCATCATTATCGTTCTCAGTGAGTGCATCTAAAGAAAGCCCCCAGGGCCACTACGTAGCACAGCAGTTATTTACAACGGAAGCGAAGTACTGTCAGCGCCCGGTGTGCCCTTCGTTAGTTATTCTGATGACCAAACAAATCTGGGCAAATCCTGCAGGAGCTGGGGAAATTGAAATTCATCAATTGTAGTTGCACTTTGTTGAGATAATGCAGGCGACCATCGTTTGACCCGTTTGCCGTGGAATCGACCGATTTTCGATGTGCCGATATTGCTGAAACAATGAACGATGCGCTTGTTCCAATTTGTTAAAGTTGTCGGATTTCTTTGAGAGGGCACTCGTATCGCAATCGACTGATTTTCGTAAGGAGATTTTTTTCTAATGATCAGGATGGCACTGAATGCAGTTTTAGTGCTGTGTGTGAGTGTTCTATTCACCTGCTGTATACAGATAAAAAATTCATGTAAAATAATGCTAATTATACTGCACATAAAGGGAATGCGAGAAATAGTGTAAAATTATGCGTGTGATTAATTTTACATTGACCACAAATCGTACTATAACCAAACTTATGTATAAGTTAGTGACCATACCGACATCAAAAATAAAAAAAATTCCGTTAAATAATACCAAGACTTGAACTGACCATCATTGACTCACTAAAGAAACCCTCTTACCGACTGAGCTAAAGCGACATATAACAACGTGACTTTGCAGTAGCGTACACGCACAAAAATTTTGCTAGGATGAATTAACAAAATAGTTGTTGAATTCTACTCTTGTAGTTTGTTGAACCAACAATCATATTTGTGTTATTAATGTTTGATTGGATCGTCCATGGTGTTGTTGGATTCAACAAATTATTTTGTTGATAGTGTGTAAATTTTCTTAAACGTGTAAAAGTAATTCACAGTGTAAAAGAGTTTTGATTTTTCATGCGGCTAAAATAGATTAAGAATTTATTGTGGGCTTGCGGATAGTTGGAGCATTCATCAGTGTATATAGTTCTGAAAATTATTTTGAAACCATAAATGACATCTCTTTATTTTCAGCAAATAACCACAAATCCGTTCTAAGCGGAGCGCGCCGAATTCATCCCCGTGATGGATAATTAGGGTCAAATTGAGGTACTTATATCATATCAATTAGTTATTAATAAATTATACCTGTTCATTTTTTTAATAACTTTTTATTTGAAAGAAAAAACTGAATATTTATTGTACTGTCAGTTCAACAAAACTGATAGTTGATTCAACAAACAATGTTGTTGATCCAACCAAAATGAATGTTGAGGTAACAAATATGTTAAATCACGGTAATAACTATCACGATTGTAGAATCAACAAACATTCCGAGTTGAAATCAACAAAAATGTTTGTTAGCCCTCAGATAACAAACATGTTTGTTGGATGTGACCTAATATTTTGTTAAATGTACAATCAATTTTTCTGTGTGCACATAAGTTTCGCTTGAGCGTGAACGATCCAAGCGCATTGAGCTGCGACTCGTGCATGCATGTGTATAACCGTTATAATAACGCAGTTAGATTTTTCTCTCTGCTCAACATCGTTTCGTATCAAAACGGTTAAAAATATGATATTGTGGCTGAAAGTCTCAAGCAGAATAATGTAAATTTTCATAGAAACATACAGATTTGCATGATTTTCAGGGTTCATTTTATGTGCATGATATATAACGTAAATTTATTCGTGAAACATAATTACACGAATAGTTTTTCTGCGATACACCCAGGTTTTTTTCACGCGGTTTTTTGCAAGGTTTTTTACGAGGTTTTTTACGCGGATTTTCCAATTAACGCGGTTTTTCTTACGCGGATTTTCCAATTAACGCTGTTTTTTACGCGGATTTTCCAATTAACGCGGTTTTTGCAAAAACATTCTAAGTCCATTTGAATGCAAAAGACTTAGACTTTTTTCTGAAAAAAATTTCCTTTTAAATGCAAAGAACTTAGAAGAATTTTGGCAGTTTTTATTTTGCGCGGATTTCGCCATTCACACGGTTTTTGCAAAAAATAGTCCTTTTGAATGCAAGATTTGCAAGATAGTCCTTTTGAATGCAAGATTTTAGGAAAGATGGAAGAGACGGGTCTGGAAGATTCCTTATGGCCCGCACCTCAACCATATGGGTATTTTCGGAATGGTCTTGAAGAGTAGGTGCCAGAAATTTATTTTTGACGCCATTTTGAAATCAAAGATGGCGACTTCCGGCTTAGTGAAATTCGCTATAACCCAATCAATATGGGTATTTTCGGAATGGTCTTGAAGAGTATGCGCCAGAAATTGATTTTTGACGCCATTTTGAAATCAAAGATGGCGATTTCCAGTGTAGTGAAATTCGCTAACCCAATCAATATGGGTATTTTCGGAATGGTCTTGAAGAGTAGGTGCCAGAAATTAATTTTTGACGCCATATTAAAATCAAAGATGGCGACTTCCGGTTTAGCGAAATTCGCTATAACCCAATCAATATGGGTATTTTTGGAATGGTCTTGAAGAGTAGGTGCTAGAAATTAATTTTTGACGCCATATTAAAATCAAAGATGGCGACTTCCGGTTTAGCGAAATTCGCTATAACCCAATCAATATGGGTATTTTTGGAATGGTCTTGAAGAGTAGGTGCCAGAAATTGATCTTTGACGCCATATTGAAATCAAAGATGGCGACTTCCGGTTTAGCGAAATTCGCTATAACTCAATCAATATGGATACGGGGGATACGTACCGCGCAAAAAAAAACTTCCAAAAATATTCTAAGTCTTGCTGAGAGTTTTTTTACGCGGATTTTCCAATTAACTTGGTTTTTTACGCGGTTTTTTTGCGCGGTGCGTATCCCCCGCGTAAAAAAACCTGGGTGTATTATGAAATGCGCTTAAGTTAATTTTCATATATTTGCTGTGTGTCCATTGGTGTACTCATAGAATTGTCTAATGGAGATATCACAACGCAGTTCGTAGGTACACATAATCGTAGACCGACAACGAACAGAAAAACGGCAAGCTCGGAAAATAGACAAAAAAGAATGACCGAAACCGGTGACGATTTACCTTTTATTGAACACACTGAGAAAAGATATGTCCTCAAGCAGGAATACCTGTGATCTCCCAATAGTCTCCAGTTCGGTGCGTTAACCACTCCGCCATCGGTACACTGAGCTAATTCGTGTATTCGTGTTGTTACGACCAGCAGCAACTGGATCAGGCTAAGGCTGTTGTTAACAATCTGTATGACCGACGGCGCAGCGAATACGTGTTTGTTGATTATTGATACTTCATGGAGCATTTGTACAAATAAGTCCCAATTACTCCTTTCTTTTAAATTTCCATTCCCTGCGATAGAATTTTCTTTGGTCAGTACTGATGTTCGCATGATAATGTGGACCAGGCATTGCAATTCTCACTCAGTCACACGAGAAGAAGCTTATCCGATGTCCAACTTTTCCGAGGTAAGATGAGTCGCAAAAAGTATACCGCGATAAACTCATTCGCTCATTCTCCCGCGGATTAATGCGTCGTATTTATCCGGAGAAGTTATGTGAGTGCCAATAACTTTTCGTGTGAAAATATGAGTTTTTATTGTCGCAGTGGCAAATTATTCAGACTCTTTTACTCATATGAGTATGGACTAATGGGAAGGTAGCTCCGTCGACTATCCTTCCAGGCTTAATGGGCTTTGGCGGCAAAAAATCCCTTTCAATACAAACCGTACCCATTTAATAAACAGGCCCCTGGATAGTCTACTTCCGGACCAAAAAGAACTGTTGCGTTCATTATTCAAAGGCAGTGTTCTGATTCCGTTATCCATTCCTTTATTCGTGTTACAGTTGTTGGGAAAGGGATACAAAATTCCTGCATTCATTAATTTAATTAGCAATGATTCCAGAAGATATATACCATGATTTTACCTACATTTTATACCCTTTAAATAAAACTTGTGTTCGCAACGCAATGTATCGAACATAATTTGTAGATTTAGGCACATATTTAGGCACACATAATCCTAAGTTTAGAGATATATCGTGATATAAAGCACACTACTGTTTATCGGATATTATTTTCCATTCAAGCTGTCGTTATTTGACATTTGTTCTCGTACTCACTTTAGCAGGATGTCGTCTAGACTGTGTCAGTAAATGATGGTAGGTTTTTTACTCAATGTTGCCCAATGAGGCGCGGCGACTATTCTGTCGGTAACACTCCCCCCCAGTACGCCTGCTGCTTGCGCTGGCTTACTTGTTGATCGCGCCGAATATTCGAAATCTCTCGACTATTGATCCACAGACCTGTTTTATCCTCGACCAGTCTATGCTGGATAGCTATATTAAGTTTTACTAGACACTTGAAGGTTTGAAGTTTCCTTGTGAAACTGACAAAGTGACAAGCTCCGAAGAGTGGCCCTAATTAGGATCCCTAAATGGCTTCGCAAACTCTTTCGACGACATCGTACATCTATGGTATGGCATTGAGCCCGACGACGAAAATTGTTCACCACTCTTGGCCGTTCGACACCTGTGTGGTTGCAACTGTCTACGCCTTCACCCTTCTTCTGATGACTCGCACAGCTTCGCAAACTCCCTAGACGACATCGTACAACTGCGGTTTGGTATTGAGCCCGAGTACGAGAATTGCGCACCAGACTTGGCCGTTCGACACTTGTATGGTGGCGACAACCTACGCCTTCACCATTTATCCGATGATAAACACAGCTTCGCAAACTCCCTAGACGACATCGTACAACTGCGGTTTGGCATTGAGCCCGACGACGAGAATTGCGCTCCAGACATGGCCGTTCGACACTTATATGGTGGCGACAATCTACGCCTTCACCCTTCACCCGATGACAAATACAGCTTCGAAAACTCTTTCGACGACACTGTACTGCTGCGGACTGGTATTGATCCCCACGACGAAAAATGTTTACCACTCTTGGCCGTTCGACGCTTGTGTGGTGGCGACAATCCACGCCTTTACTCTTCATCTGGCGACATGCTAAGCTTCGAAAACTCTTTAGAGGACACAGTACTCCTGCGGACTGATATTGAGTCCGAAGACGAAAATTGCCCACCACTCTTGGCCATTCGACGCTTGTATGGTGGTGGCAATCTACGACTTCACTTTGTATCCGATGACACGCACAGCTTCGAAAACTCTTTCGACGGCATCGTACTCCTGCGGGCTGGCATTGAACTCGACGACGAAAATTGTTTACCACTCTTGGCCGTTCGGCGCTTGTATGGTGGCGACAATCCACGCCTTCACCCTTCTGGCGATGACAAACACAGCTTCGAAAACTCTTTCGACGACACTGCACTGCTGCGGACTGGTATTGATCCCCACGACGAAAAATGTTTACCACTCTTGGCCGTTCGACGCTTGTGTGGTGGCGACAATCCACGCCTTTACTCTTCATCTGGCGACATGCTAAGCTTCGAAAACTCTTTAGAGGACACAGTACTCCTGCGGACTGATATTGAGTCCGAAGACGAAAATTGCCCACCACTCTTGGCCATTCGACGCTTGTATGGTGGTGGCAATCTACGACTTCACTTTGTATCCGATGACACGCACAGCTTCGAAAACTCTTTCGACGACATCGTACTCCTGCGGGCTGGCATTGAACCCGACGACGAAAATTGTTTACCACTCTTGGCCGTTCGGCGCTTGTATGGTGGCGACAATCCACGCCTTCACCCTTCTGGCGATGACAAACACAGCTTCTAAAACTCTTTCGACGACACCGTACTGCTGCGGACTGGTGTTGATCCCGACGACGAAAATTGTTCAACACTCTTGGCCGTTCGACGCTTGAGTGGTTGTAACTATCTACGCCTTCACCCACTATCTGATGATTCACACAGCTTCGAAAACTCTTTAGACGACACCGTACTCCTGCATGCTGGCATTGAACCTGACGACGAAAATTGTTTACCACTCTTGGCCGTTCGACGCTTGTGTGGTGGCGATAATCCACGCCTTCACTCTTCATCTGGTGACATGCACAGCTTCGAAAACTCTTTAGAGGACATAGTACTCCTGCGGGCTGGTGTTGAGTCCGAAGACGAAAATTGTTCATCCCTCTTGGCCATTCGACGCTTTTATGATGGCGACAATACACGCCTTCCCTTTTCTTCCGATGACTCACACAGCTTCGCAAACTTTTTTGACAACATCGTACTTCTGCGGCCTGGCATTGAACCCGACGACGAAAATTGTTAACCACTCTTGGCCGTTTGACGCATGTATGGTTGCAACTATTTATGCCTTCACCCTGCTTCCGATGATTCGCACAGCTTCGCAAACTCTCTAGACGACATCGTTCAACTGCAGTTTCGCATTGAGCCTGACGACGAGAATCGCGCACCAGACTTGGCCGTTCGAAACTTGTGCGGTGGCGACAATCTACACCTTCACCATTCATCCGATGACAAACACAGCTTCGCAAATTCTCTAGACGACATCGTACAACTGCGGTTTGGTATTGATCGCGACGACAAAAATTGTTCACCACTCTTGGCCGTTCGGCGCTTGTATGGTTGTAACTATCTACGCGTTCACCCTCTATCTGAAGATTCACCCAGCTTCGAAAACTCTTTAGACATCGTACATCTGTGGTTTGGCATTGATCTCGACGACGAAAATTGTTCACTACTCTTGGCCGTTCGACGCTCGTGTGGTGACGACAATATGCGCCTTCTCCATTCATCCGATGACTTACACAGCTTCGCAAATACTCTAGACGACATCGTACATCTGTGGTTTGGCGTAGAGCCCGACGATGAACATTGCCCACCAATCTTGGCCGTTCGACGCTTGTGTGGTGGCGACAATCTACGCCTTCTCCGTTCATCAGATGACTAACACATCTTCGCAAACTCCCTAGACGACACCGTACTCCTGCGGGCTGGCATTGATCCCGACGACGAAAATTGTGCATCACTCTTGACCATTCGACGCGTTTATGGTGCCGACAATCCACGCCTTCACGTTTCATCAGAAGACTCGCACAGCTTCGCAAACTCTTTAGAGGACACAGTGCTCCTGCGGGCTGGTATTGAGTCCAAAGACAAAATTTTCCCACCACTCTTGGCCGTTCGACGCTTTTGTGGTGGTGGCAATCTACGACTTCACTTTGTATCCGACGACTCGCACAGCTTCGAAAACTCTTTAGATGACACCGTCCTCCTACAGCCTGGCATTGAGCCCAATAACGTAAATTGTTTACCACTCTTGGCCGTTCGACGCTTGTGTGGCTGCGACTATCTACGCCTTCTTGCATCCGATGACATCTAAAGGTGTGTGGGTATACGGTAACGTCCAATGGTTCTGATGCATTCGTCGATCGGTTTAGAGCAGGCTCAGACATTGCGATGAGTTTAGTGTCACTGTCTACATGTTCTGATGTTAATGTCGTTTGTTCAGGGACATGCTGGTAGACCCGGACGAAACAATGAGAATTATGAATCTCATTCACAGCAGATGTTCTGGCGAAACGGCGTGTTTGCTTTTTACTTACTAGCCAAAATGAATTTTGTATATTGTTGCGTTCATTATTCAAAGGCAGTGTTCTGATTCCGTTATCCATTCCTTTATTCGTGTTACAGTTGTTGGGAAAGGGATACAAAATTCCTGCATTCATTAATTTAATTAGCAATGATTCCAGAAGATATATACCATGATTTTACCTACATTTTATACCCTTTAAATAAAACTTGTGTTCGCAACGCAATGTATCGAACATAATTTGTAGATTTAGGCACATATTTAGGCACACATAATCCTAAGTTTAGAGATATATCGTGATATAAAGCACACTACTGTTTATCGGATATTATTTTCCATTCAAGCTGTCGTTATTTGACATTTGTTCTCGTACTCACTTTAGCAGGATGTCGTCTAGACTGTGTCAGTAAATGATGGTAGGTTTTTTACTCAATGTTGCCCAATGAGGCGCGGCGACTATTCTGTCGGTAACAAGAACCCATTTGGCATCATCGATATATCACGTGATTTAACTAAAAACACTCGAGCGTGTTCGAAGACGTATTTTGTCTACGTGCTGGCCCGAGAAGTAGAGATTAATGGTGTAGTCTCCGAGAGGGGCTTTAATTACGAAGTATGGAGTTGTCTCCTTCCAGACGCTTTAGTCAGTCAGTATGCAAGCAATTGCGTTCAGTGTTTCGCCAGATCTTCCAAACTTTGTTTTTTTTTTAACGGAGCTGGTCTACCTGTTTGCCTTTTTGTGCCGCGCGTCCTTGAAAACAATGGGGCCAAAACGTTACCCATTGTAAAACAAGGCACGGTGTGGAAAATGCTGAGAGAATTATGAAATTTTTTGCATCTGTGAAGAGATTCCTTATTAACTGTCGACATATCCCACATATAAATTGTACGGGGAAAAACTAAAGCATTCTTTTGAGGAACGCTCTGAGAGGAAAAGCTAAAAAGACCTACACCACCGGCCACGGCAAGATTCTGACAATCCCACTGTGGGAACATTTTGTAATGTGCCTATAAATATTCAGGAGAAAAATTTCCTCTCCTAAGCTACCTCGTAAAGGCATGAGAATGTCCCTTGATGCTGTTACAAAACCGACGTAAGTGCGTCAGTTCTATTATTTTCCTAGGTTTTACACAATGCATTTGCATTATGTAAAACCTAGTAAACTTCCGACGTAGATCTTCCACAATTTTAACATAATTCGCCAGGGCAGAGAATACACTATGTAGGAGCGTTCTGGGGATCAAAACGTGCTATTATTTCAATCGGATTAGCCATTGTTCGGTACCAGGCACTAAAGTTGTCGCTTTTCAAGCCCGAATCAAAGGCAAAAACTTTTTAATATTGTTTCCATATACATCGCACCTCAGCTGGTTCTAGAAGACTTCAACGCTCACTATGCGTCCACTATATCCGAAACAATCGAATCAAAACCAGAAATTCTTCCAGTGGAACTTTACAACGTTTAGACAGGCTTGATGTTCTACATTCGATTAAAGGACCGACGAAACGAATATATTTGGACGGTCTTCTACTCCATGGTGGGCAGAGAGTGCACAAAATTGTAGGCGCAAAAGTCTTGCAGGGACTTTCTGGAAGTCGAATCGCCCAAATTTTTACGAAAATGCGTGATGTTAGAAACACAAATGAACAACTTGATGAAGCTGAAAAGCGCGGTTATTGGTACCGGTTTGTAGATGGATTATTGAGAAAAACAACATTTCGTCTGGTGGCTAGGCCCTACGTTGTGTACACGATTCGATCATTGATCGGAATACACGGAACCAAGAATCCTTTTTCGGCGACTACTGCATTCCTTGTAGATCCACATTCAAACGATAGACGTTTCGCGATGAAATGATAATACTGTAAATAAACGTAATGATTGTACTTTGATCGCGCTAAGTGTCCTACGTTGTGGTTTTTTTAGCTCACCGATTTGGACAGCAACGCAGCAAGCAGCAGCTGAACACCGCAGCAGATGGAACAGCAAGCAGCACTTTGAAGAAGGGCAGGAACCACGAAAAACTACACGGTAAGTACTAATTTTATTAACCACTTTTCTTTTATTTTGCAGGTAGTGTTCACAGTTCGACGGTCGGAATCAACTGAATTTATTTTTCCCTATTACAGCTGTTACTATCTATGTATAGGTGACGAAATGCATAGGAAGCAAAATGCCAATGCTACACGGCTAACGTATACGAGTGGGGTTACAAAGTAAAACCTACACCGTTATCAGCTCCCTTTAGTAACATCGCTAAATTTGTACGGTTAATCTAAACATTGCCACCCCCTTGAAATGTCATTTCAAAATAAACAAAATTCACAAGAAAAAATTTCAACTTATCAACTAGGTGAGTATACAAAATTCAATTTCTTTTTTTTCAATTTTCATTTTCAGGAACCTCGGATCGTTGGGCCGGATGTTGGTTGGTGGCCAGCGGATCATCTTCTTCGTCGTTGGCAGTAGTAGCAGGATCAGACAGCAGGCAAATTTTGGTGATTGGGCGGGTGATAATTCCCCGAGCAGTACGCAGCGTTACAACACGTGTCATTCCATCCGGGCCGGGTGAAGTGGTCAGGATTCGGGCGAGCGGCCAACGTATTGGCTGCTGCATTTCATCGACGACAATAACCATTCGACCGGGAAGCAAACTATCGTTTCGTTGGTACATCACGGTGTCTTTCTGAAGCTCCTGGAGGTATTCGGTGCGCCAATGACACCAAAATTTTTGGACGTGCAGTTGCAGCTTCTGGTAGTGATCCAGTCGGTTGACAGGGATGTTCCGATGGTCTGGGTCGGGCAAGGCTAGCATACTGGTTCCGATCAGAAAATGCGCAGGTGTTAGTGCAGCTAATTCATCGGGATCGTCCGACATAGGAAGCAGCGGCCGGGAGTTCATCAGTGCTTCGATCTGAGTGAGCACAGTGCTGACATCCTCAAATGACAGTCGAGACGGACCGAGCTGGCGGTGGAGATGCTTTTTAGCTACTTTAACGGCAGCTTCCCATAGCCCGCCGAAATGGGGCGCTTTTGGCGGAACTAAGTGCCAAGTGATTCCTTCGTCAGCACAGGTAGATGCGATCTGTTCGTTTACTTCCGAGTTTTGAAGCATGGCAAATAATTCCGGTAATTCATTTTTAGCTCCTTCAAAGTTTTTGCCATTGTCTGAGTGGATGTGTGCTGGGCGACCACGTCTGGCGATAAAACGACGAAGCGCACATAGGAAAGCCTGAGTGGACAGATCGCTGACGAGCTCAATGTGGACCGCTTTGGTGGCGAAACAGACGAACAAACAGATGTACGCCTTTGCAGATGCTGCGCGTTTGTGGATCGGCTTAAGGTACAGCGGGCCAGCGTAATCGACTCCAACGATACTGAATGGACGGCTGGGAATAATTCGGTGAACGGGTAGCTGCCCGATGTGTTGATGAGCAGGCACTGGATTAAGGCGAGCGCAGCGGAAACATTTACGCACAGTGCTACGTGCTAGGCGACGACCGTGCAGTGGCCAAAACTCTTCGCGCATGGCTGATAATAGCAGTCGCCCACCGGCGTGAAGCATTTTTTCATGATAGTTCATGGCAATTAAACGTGATAGGGGATGAAAGCTGGGTAGTAGGGCGGGATGTTTCATTTGGTAGGGTAACTGTGCTAGTTTAAGACGGCCTCCGACCCTCATCACTTTCTCCTGGTCTAGAAACGGACTCATTTGGCGTACATGTGAGCGTTTTGATATAGGTTTCCCCCTTTCCAACTCTTTTATTTCAGGACTAAATGCATCTTGTTGAGCAAGGCGAATCAGGGTAAGTTTGGCTTTGGTAAGTATTTCCACAGACAGTGATTTCGCAACAGGTTCTGCGTTGGGGGGAGGCTGAGTTCTGGCCTTGGCGTGGGCGTTCAACAGAAAGCGAAGGCAGTAGCCTGTAACGTGTAGTAGGCGGGTGTATGACGACCAACGGAGAAACAATGCATTGACTGATGGAACTGACTGTACGGTAGCTACGATGTGTCGAACTTCTAGCATTTCCTCGGCCACACTTGGCGGGTTAGAGCTGGTCCATTCTCGATCCGGCAGAAGAAGCCAATGCGGTCCTTCCTTCCATAACGTGCTAGCCAGGAACTCGTCGACCGACATACCCCGGGACACCAAATCGGCGGGATTCTCGATACCAGCAACGTGCTTCCACTGACAGCCACGAGTGAAGTGCTGCACTTCCGAAACTCTATTTCCCACAAAGGTTTGCCATGTGTTTGGAGATGATTGGAGCCATTGGAGAACGATAGCAGAATCCGACCAGAAAATGGAAGCAGAAACGTCAATATCGAGAGCTCGTTTGACTCGATCGTGGAGATGAGCGGCCAAAACTGCAGCGCAGAGTTCCAGACGTGCGATAGTCAGTCGTTTTAGCGGAGCAACACGGGACTTGGCGGCAAGAAGTTCGATTTTTATGTTTCCTTGTTCGTCTTGGCAACGGGCGTAGGTGCACGCGCCGTAGGCTAGTTCGGACGCGTCGGCGAAGGTATGCAATTGCATGGTGGAACAGGGTAGAAATGCGTAGCGACTTACTCTGTGCGCGGTAATTTTCGGCAATTCGTTGTGATACTTTTCCCAGTTGACACGAATATTTTTGGGAACTGGATCATCCCACTCAATTGGTAGTAGCCACAACTGCTGCATAATGATTTTGGCCCGCACAACAACGGGCGCAATCAGGCCGATGGGGTCAAATAGCTTGGCAATAGACGATAAAATTGATCGTTTGGTGGGCGGTTTGCCGTCATGTTGCACTTGCGAATCGAATCGAAGAAAATCTCCTTCTGGTTCCCAAATTATTCCCAGAGCTTTCACCGTTTCGTGGGGGGTGAACTCCAGAGGGGATTGAGTGCCGATTTGGTCGGCGTTTAATCCGTGTAGGACTTCGAGTCGATTGGAAGTCCACTTGCGAAGAACAAATCCTCCCTTCCCAAGTAATTCGCTGATTTCTTTGCGTAGGCGGATGGCTTTTTCGATCGATTGCTCCCCACTGATGAAATCGTCGACGTAAAAGCCTTTCCGGAGAGCCCTGCTGCCGAGGGGATAGGACTGACCTTCATCGTCAGCTAGCTGTAGCAGTGTACGAGTTGCCAAAAATGATGACGGAGCTAACCCGTAAGTAACGGTAAGTAAGTCGAAGGCTTGCACTGGTTGGTCGGGGGAAAATCGCCAGAAAATTCGCTGCAGTGGAACATCATCTGGGTGCATGAGGACTTGTCGATACATTTTCGCTATGTCACCGACTAAAGCAATTGGGTACGTGCGAAACCGTAGCATTGTGGTAAGTAGCTCGTCTTGAACTACTGGACCAACACAGAGGGCATCGTTGAGGGAGAAACCGGTAGATGTTTTTGCCGAACCATCGAACACAACACGAACTTTCGTCGTGGAACTCGCTTCTTTGATGACAGGATGGTGCGGTAAGTAAAAAGATTTGGAGCTTTCGGCGCCAGTTGTTTTGGTCAGCTGCATATGGCCAAGGTCGAGGTATTCTTGCATGAAACGGTGGTACTCTAGTTTTAGGTCGGAGTTTCGTTCCAAGCGTCGCTCCAAATATTCGAATCGTCGCAATGCGCTTGCCTTAGACTCGCCCAGCATATCGTCAAAGTCAGGTTTTCGAGGAAGGCGAACCATGTATCGTCCATCGGGGTTTCTGGCGACCGTCGCTTGGTAGAGGGTTTCACAACGCCTCTCTTCGATGGAGTAGTTGTCCTTGGTTGTCAGTTCTTCCATTTTCCAAAAACGCTCCAGACTTTCTTCCAAGGAAACCATCGATACAGTTACGATACTGCTGGGACTGGAAGATACTCTCTGTGTTGGAAGAATTGAATCAGCCGAACCCGCAACGATCCACCCAAAAACGCTGTCAACTAGGAGTGGGAGATTGCCATGCAATTGTATGCGTGCGGCATTCGGGAAGAAGGAGTAAAAATGCTTAGCTCCGAGCACCATATCGATCGGCTGGCTCTTGTGGAATGTTGGATCCGCGAGAAAGAGATCCTTTGGGATTCTCCATTCGGCTATGGAGACATTATGCGATGGAAGATTGGCCGTCACTTTATCCATTACGAGGAAGCTAACACCACAAGAGAAAGGTTCCTTCCTTGAGCTGACTTGGGCGTAGACAGATTCGCTAATGACTTTCGATACTTGTCCGGCCCCTTGGACAGTAACGTTGACGGGATGCTTCTTTAAGCGGAGAATACGAGCCATGCGGTTGGTGATCAGATTTGGCTGCGATGCGCTGTCCAGTAAAGCGCGTGCAGGGTGATGCTGCCCATAAGCATCGACGACGTTGACGATGACGGTCAATAAGAAAACGTTTTCACGAGGTTGCTGAAGGGAAGCACTAACAATCGAAACATCTTCAGCAGCAGCAACAATGGTTGCTCGGAGATTACGTTAGTAGACGACGAAGTAGCCTTGACAGCAGGCTCGATGGAATTAATTGAACGAGAAGTCGCGTCGTTGCTGAACTTCTTTGGGCCGGCGGTTTGGCCCGTATGCAGAAGAGTATGGTGGCGCTGGTTACATTTTCTGCAATTCATATCACAGGGGCATTGACGTACCATGTGATCTCCTCTCAGGCAATTGTGGCACAATCGCTTCAGATTTACAAATTGCTGCCGATCATTCACAGACATACTATTAAACTTGCCACACCTTGCCAGAGAATGCGATTGGCTGCACGTGGGGCACTTGAACGACGGGCTAGCGGTGGATGCGCAGGACGACAAACGAAACTGGGAATGCCTCCGGAACTGACTGGTGGACGCACCGTCATTAGTCGCACTTGTAGATTGATGGTGATTAACGGAGATCGATTCCAACACGCGGGTTCTACGCTGGAGAAAATCGATCAAGCAAGCAAAATTCGAGTGCTGCGTTGTGGATGCGTGGTCCTCCCAGGCCTTCAGAGAGTCATCGTGTAGTCGCGTGCACAATAAATGCTCAAGGATGGTGCTCCAGGCATCCGTCGGTTCTCCCAACTGGTGAAGAATCTTCGTGTGTCTCTCGAACTCATCTACCAATCCGTGAAGCGTTGCTGCAGTCTCCTTCTTCATGCGTGGAATGTCGAAGAGTGCCTGAAGGTGTCGCTTCTTCAGTAGATATTCGTTGGAATACCGTCCCACGAGAGCTTCCCAAGCAAGAATATAATTAGCGGAGCAAATTGCGATGGATTCGATCAATTGAGCAGCCTCCCCCTTGACGGCTGCTCTCAAGTAATGGAACTTCTGAATAGGTGGAACATCAGCGTTGTTGTGGATTAAAGCCAAGAACGTATCATGAAAGGTCAGCCATTGCATATAGTCGCCATCGAACTCAGGAAGCGAAATAGTAGGCAGTTTAATGCCAGAGAGAGCGGAAGTAGCATGCGGGGGTCGGGGGTTACTAGCGTTACCAGGAAGTGCAGGCAGTTTAGTAATTAATGAAGCCTTTATTGTAAAAAGCCGGGGTTCGAAATCAGCACGGACTGCATCATGTTGTGCCCTACCTTCTTGATCTGTCGCTTCAGTTTCCAGCTCGGTTTGAATTTCCTCCAGAGCAGCCCAAATGCTGTTTAAATGCTCAAGCCTCAATAGTACCTGAGGTTCGTCCCGCTGAGCGTTGTAGTCCACCAGAAATGCCTCAGCCCGACCCAGAGCGCCAATCATCGTAGCTCTCCTTGCAGTCAGCTGATTGATTCGCTGGTTGTCAGCCATCTTGACCAGCAATAAGCGATCGAAAGAACGGTTGTGGTTCGAAAATGCGTCGATCTGCAGAAAAAAGGACCACGGTAGACCCGGAGGATAAACTATTGCAGATTGGAAAGGTACTCACCTTCTCCAAAGCAATCAATGCCTTGAATTTTATATCCAAACAGGAACAGGCTGGAACTCGATCAAGAATTCCAAAATCTTGATCCGAATCAGGAAGCTATATTGTTCGCAGATACACGCTACAATGGCTGCAAGTCGTATCGAAGAAAATGGCGCTAGATGGCCGAGTACCGTAGGTGATCCTCGAGTCTATTCAATACACGGCGCAGGGGCCATAGAGATGGGCGGTCACGTAAGTATCCCTCGAGTGGATCGTAGAGCCAGTATGTGCACTGCCTCGCAAACTACCGGATCCGAAAAACTGTCCTCGTCGTCGACCGTCGAAAGAATTCCAAGAATTTGATGAAGCCTCAATGAAACAGAAGAAACAAATATCTAGAGCGCACCAGAAAGCACAAAATTTCCGTTGGACAGAGACTAACCTTCTGCCTGAAGGTATCAGGCCTTGTATAAATATATTCCAACAGGTGCTTGAAGATAGCGATGGCGACTCTCAGATATCCAAGCGGGAAAATAGACGGCGTCTACAATGGCGACTTCAAGAATGTCCGGCGAGACAAAGTTGCTGTTCAAACGAATCGGCGATGGCGGAATCGATCGTTTGCTAATGGCGATCCTGGTCACGGCACCAATTATGATCGCGCTAAGTGTCCTACGTTGTGGTTTTTTTAGCTCACCGATTTGGACAGCAACGCAGCAAGCAGCAGCTGAACACCGCAGCAGATGGAACAGCAAGCAGCACTTTGAAGAAGGGCAGGAACCACGAAAAACTACACGGTAAGTACTAATTTTATTAACCACTTTTCTTTTATTTTGCAGGTAGTGTTCACAGTTCGACGGTCGGAATCAACTGAATTTATTTTTCCCTATTACAGCTGTTACTATCTATGTATAGGTGACGAAATGCATAGGAAGCAAAATGCCAATGCTACACGGCTAACGTATACGAGTGGGGTTACAAAGTAAAACCTACACCGTTATCAGCTCCCTTTAGTAACATCGCTAAATTTGTACGGTTAATCTAAACATACTTTATACGCACAAATTTATCTGACAGCAAATATGCTCGCGCTAAGCATTGTAGAGCGCATAACCGAAACGTTCATCAGATGATGAGAGCTATACATAGCTTCTATACTAATGATTTATTTATTTATTTATTTATCGCACGCATCAACAGGCCGCACTCGGCCCCAATGATGGAAAATTAAACTAATTACATTTAAAAAACTGCAGGAATCGCTTTCTTAAAGATATCCGAGACAAATGAAAGTCGAACATGTGCGACACACGATTGAAGAGGCGTTGTAGTCCCGTGATAGCGGCATTAGCTGTTTGAATAGTTCGTCGAAACGGCACTCGCAGAAGAACATTTCCGCGTAACGTTCTGGACCTTGCTTGGATGTTGACTCGCTCTAGTAAATCTGGGGAATCGATGCGTCCTGACAGAAGGTCAGAGATGAATAAGGCTCTTGCAGTTTCTCTACGACGCTGAAGGGTATAGAGTTGGATGAGCTGACACCGACTCTCGTAGCTTGGTAGACGAACAGGATCGCGCCAAGGCAGGCGTCGAAGAGCATACCGTATAAATTTTCTTTGAACGCCTTCAATGCTGTTCATGTAATTCGGGTTCCAGACTGCCGAACAATACTCCAGCGTGGAGCGCACTAAAGAGCAGTAGAGGCTTTTGAGACAATAAATGTCTGTGAAGGATTTAGCCGTACGGAAAATGAAGCCCAGGCTTCGCGATGCTTTACCAAAAACATACGAAATGTGATTCTTAAATGTAAGTTTCGAATCTAACAGCACTCCAAGATCCTTAACACAACTCACCCGGGAAACAAGAGCTCCAGACAAGTTATATTCAAACTCAATGGGATCTTTTTTTCTGGAGAACGATATCACAGAACATTTCGCCGGATTCAGAATCATTCGGTTGATTATGACAGTAACAGCGAGAACGATCATACAAGAGACTGTGCTGCAAACATTCTCCCCACAACACTCATGGTTTTATATTAACCTATCAACGGAAACGGTACAGTTCCAAGGAGGCTCTCCATTTGATGAAGCATGGAAAGCACTTCTTGTTTTCCTGGAAAATGGGGTGTTCCTGAGTGCTTTGTCTGAACAATCGTACCAGATTACCTACCAAATAAAAATATTAGTTTGAGTTCTTGCCAGAGGACGCTCGAAACTTGGCAAATTTCGTAGGGAAGTTTAGGAATCCCAAAGGTATTAATATACCTTGGTTTAAAAGGGATGGATGAAGGTCATGACTTCCTTCGGGTGATATTTCGGGTCATGTCCAATTGTACGTTGAATGCGCATCGCAGGCGTATTGGGGTCATATTATTTAGTCGTTCGCCTAGTGTTCTAGCGCCAGATCTCGAATTTCTTCGGCCTCGTTCCAGTCCAGTGACTATCCTCGATCGCTCCTACACGCAGAAGAATCGGGCCTTTTTGAATCAACAAAACGTTTTGTTGAATCTAAAACGTGGCGAATGACTGTTTCAAACTGAAATGGGCGTTTTTCAAAAGCATGTATTTGGTTTAGTTCAACAAATACTTTTGTTTACATTTTAAATAGAAACATTGTTGAATCAAAATAAAATTTGTTAGATCTAACTGATCCCTTTGTTAAAAACCAACAGAATCTTTGTTTAATTTCAACTAAATTTGAGTTGTTCTCTCCTTTGGTTGATACAAAAGATTTGTTTTTGTTTATTCAAACTTGTTTGTTCGGTTAAACTTATCATGATTTTGTTGTTTCAAACGAAATATTTGTTGGAACTACTGAAAAGCCAACAAATGAATTAGTTGGTAATTTCAACCAACAGTATTGATTGAATCAAACCTGAATCTTGTTTGTCGCTATATCAAACGGAAAAATTGTTATTTAAAACCAAATTTTGTTTATTTTTACAAATTTTTTTCTGCGTTTATATGTCTCACATTTATATGTTTTAAACACGTTAGATATCCAAATTTATTTATCTCATCTCTTTTTATTAACATGCTAACAGCTACCGGAAAATTTGTTCGCAACTGTTCCTAGTGGATCCAAGGAGACCAGTCGATGATCCTGTTCATCATGTCCTGACAGTGATCTTTCGTTTGCCAAAAAGCTGCAAGTTTAATTTCTTTTTCCCTGTCTACCCTCTCTTCACTTTCCCTGATACGGTCTTTGCTGCTGATGTTGGAATTAATCCCTCCGTATGTCTTTTGTCTTTCTTATAAACAGCCTACTAGTGTTTCTCTTTGCCTTAATGCTTTTAATCAAAGACAAATTAAAAAAATGGCAAATTGTATATCTAGTCTTTTAAAATATTTCTTACTACATGCTTTGGTCTGAATAAAATTGGATTAATATTTTTTGTATATCGATCGGGACTACTTGTTTTAAGATGTAGATGTGTCAACATGTATTCCTCTTAATATAATTATGAAAATCCTCATTATTTCCCATATTTTCAAGAAATTTAAAGAAATTTGCATCTGAATTAAAAAGGTGAATTTTTTTTACATCCAGATTTTCAGACGCATGCATTTTGTGTGCGCGACACATTCATGTTTAATCTCAGGTTTTAGTTTGTTCCAAACTTTCGAGTGTGTAATTCCTCCCTTCAGTAATTTTCGAGTGGGTAGTACTACCCATACTACCCACGTGTTCCGCCGGCCCTGCCTCAATGCACTGTTGTTATTAATTTTTGGAAATGTCCTGTAACACCGGCTACTTGAGAAGTGAAACATTTACTAAAATGACAGATTGTGCTCAATCTGGCAGAAGCTAACACCCTGCAAATGCACCATATTAAACATTAACCACGTACAGTCATTCGATTCGCGGAACAACATACAACGAATGTGGCAACGTTAACTACAGCGTCCCGGATATATAGACAACGGCTCATGAGAGGTGCGCTTACCTGAGATAGTGGTTAAAAAGTTATATCAAGATATGGAAAAGTGGATTCCATAACTTCCAGGTACATATTCCCGGGTGTTTCTAACATTTTCTTTCCGTAGTGAGAATGATTCCAAACAAACCAATTCCCTCAAAAATAATCATTTTATGCAGATCAACCGAAAATGGG
The DNA here is from genome assembly GCF_030247195.1 of Topomyia yanbarensis. Taxonomy (NCBI): domain Eukaryota; kingdom Metazoa; phylum Arthropoda; class Insecta; order Diptera; family Culicidae; genus Topomyia; species Topomyia yanbarensis. Next base: position 121,591,404 of record NC_080672.1, read on the forward strand.
ACGTTTAATCAGACAACACTCATGCACCCAAGGCAGATTCCTCTGTGCAAATTCTTCAAAAAGACACTGCACCACGGAAAATCTTGTGCACAAGCTTCTAAAAAAGTCCGCCTACTATAACCATAAACAGCACACGGCTACAAAACCAATATATACTAGCCTGGCCCAAAATACCTTAAATCTTGAAATCAAAACCTTGCACATGAATATGATAGTTTGGGTGGCTAATAAGCTTCTCTGAAAATTTCAGGTCATTTGGTACACTGGAAGTGGTTCCGCAAATGGCTTAAAGTTTGTATGGGAAAAATTGACCAAATGTATGGAGAAACGCATCAGTTCCACATTTTCAGACCTAGGTGGCGCTGTAATCGATTAATGTTTTTCGTGAGAAAAATTAAGAATCTTCTTGTAACAACAAATCGACTCGTGAAGATTGCAAGTCAATCCAACAAAAACTGACAGTTATAAGCGCGCAAAGTTGAGGGTGTCATGTGCTGTAGTTGGGGTGAAAAAAGCGGCTTATGGTGAACGCACTATTTGCATGAGGTGGTTAACTACATGAATTTCAACTTTTAATAACACAAAATGCTGATTATTTGGAAGAGCAATATCTTCGGTAAACTAGATCAAAATGTCAAGGGCTTTCCGATGAAGAACATGCTAATGCAGAATCATCCCACCAGGTGGCGCTAGGGAGTAGGTAAATGACCTATAGTTAACTTATATATTGGGTCATATCTCATGATCGGAAATACCTAGCGGGGTGGACATTTCGACAAAGTAAGTCATAAGATCCAGGGCTTTTCGACGGAGTATATTTTAATTTATAATTCTTCCACTGGGTGGCGCTAGGGTGCCTGAGAATTTCCTATTCATTTTATATTGGGTCATATCTCGTGAGTGAAAACACTTGACGGAATAAAGTCTTCGGCAAAGTAAACTATATAATCAAGGGCTTGCCAACGAAGAACAGTTTTATTCGAAACTCTTCCCCTGTGGCGCTAACTCATATAAAAATGTCCTATTCTGTTTTTATTAGGTTATGCTAAGTAATCTTCACGAGTCGATTTGTTGTTACAAGAAGATTCTTAATTTTTCTCACGAAAAACATCAATTGATTACAGCGCCATCTAGGTCTGAAAATGTGAAACTGATGCGTTTCTCCATATATTTGGTCATTTTTTCCCATACAAACTTTGAGCCATTTGCGGAACCACTTCCAGTGTACCAAATGAGCTGAAATTTTCAGGGAAGCTTATTAGCAACCCAAACTATCATATTCATGTGCAAGGTTTGAAATTCCGCACTTTGCATTTTTTCATACAACTTTGGGCCACTCTAATATATACGGATCAAATAGGATTAAATATTCACTCAACAACAATCACGCCTAGTGTCTTCAAGGTAACAACCGGTACCACCAACAAAGAAGCGAAGGCAGAAGAGATTCGTTCGTCCGTGCACTCGCATTCCCGTTTGACGATCTATTGTTTTCTTCGAAAATACTTTGTATTGGCTTCCCAATATTTTGTAATGTATTCGTTGTTGGAAATAATTAAAACTCGTTTTTTACCTTGTACATAAAGTAGACAACTTTCTTAAGCACGTTAGTTTTAACATTTTATTGAAATTCAACTAGCTAGAGATTACTGGGTAGGGAATGCTATGAAAATTTAAAGCCATAGTACTGAAGCACGGATGTGAAGTATGCAGATCGGACAACTAGAAGTGGCTGGGTCATTAGAACAGGGTTGATACCATACTGGCTTAACTTTTGACTTCTGCTGATGGGGGTTGAGCTTCGGCAGCATAACTACGAATCACTCAAATCCACCAGAATGCTTCCTGGTAAAGAGTTAATTTTAACAAACTTCAAATAACAAATAAAGTTAAAGAGTTCAAATTTTCAAGTTATTAAATGTCTTTCAATTTTTTCCGCTTGAATTCCGAAATTTTTCATCCATCGTCTACCCATCCAGCTTTACTTTCAGATAAAAATGCTGGGCCCCAAATAGGACCCGGGCCCCAGGGAAATTGCCCCGGATGATACCCCTTTTTTCATCGGGCCTGTAGATATTATATTTTGTTACCCAGCGCCCCTCTTAGTCTTAAATTTGCCGAAAACAGTCAACAAAATCGATACAGTAGAACTTTGCGGCAACTAAAACATAGTAACATAAAGCACCTTATATTCTTCAAAAAATAATAATTTGTACTAGATTTGGAAGCCAGCTTTGTTACAAGATTTGAAGGGCACTATTATTGACGAGTATATTAACACTTAAACGACCACCGATTCCAAACGAGTTTACCAAGAAATGATCGAAAATACGAAATATGCGATTTAAAAATAGATAAAATTCATTGATTCAAAATTAGTGAAAAACTTAATTTTAGCTGTATAGATATTTTTTTGTAATATGAGGAGTATCAAACCGCTCACAAATTTGTATTACACTGTGCTGGTAAAACGCATATGGGGTACAACTCTAATGTGCACGTGATAATCATTTCAACGTAGACGCATAGACGCTTGATTCCAGCAATCCACGTTATAATCCTGGAGCAAATGAAACACCATGTGCATGTGACCCCAAGTTGCATGCTCAGCTCACTGACTACTGCTCATTCGACGCGTGTGTTTGCCATTGGGTCCAAGTTGCAGTACTTCAGCGTGCGTATGACTACAGCTGGCTAGAGCGACAGGATTGTATCACCACACTCTGCCCCACTGACGATACTAACAGAGCCATATGTGGTTGATTTAAGCCGCCCGTGGTTATTGTCGAGAGGATGGAAAGCCTTACGCTTGAAAGATGCTTTTCAATTCATCTCGTTTCGATCTCTCTCTCCCTCTCTGGCACTACTCCCTAATAAACAATAGGGTTCCCAGCCTATCTGATATGTAACGGATACTGATATAGTAAACCATTATGCACCCTATCCGTAGGGGAGGGTGGGGATCCCTGGCAATAACGCAGAATTCAAACACAACCCAAGCTACTACCTTATAAAGGGGAATGGCATATTTGGACATTTATGATGTTTAAATACAAATCAAGTGTATAACATTTGTTTGCGGAAAGTTTTGTCTTTTGAAAATGTAGGTTAAAATTGATCTTTTTTTACAAATTTTTGAACGGTTGTTGGACTAATTATAAATGTATGGCTTTAACTTCATAACTTTCCACTATGGTTGAAGTTTGCTGTGCTTCAAAAAAAGCATAATCAATACAGGCGTCTTCCTTTTAGTTCCTCTATGTGTATAATAATTAAATGCACATGCATTACACTATCAAAACAAATACTTGGATTTCGACTATGATCTATAGTCTTCATCAGCGTTCTTAAAAAAGAAAGACGTCTTGAGTGTGCTTAACACACTCTGTGTGACTAAGTCGCTCAAAAAGTACATAATTTACAATTGTAGTCTATTTAGTTATTACGTCAGATTAGTTTAACTCCTCAGCTTAGCCACGCTTTGCTTTGTATTTTCGCCAGGGATTCAAGTTCCCATACGTTTTCACAAAAATGTCTGTTTGTCATAATTTTGAAAACTTTTTACATAACTGACTGGACTGTTTGGATTTACATACATTTTAATAAAATGTCACATAACGCTTAGCGAACAAAAAAAACCTTTTTTCGTGTTCAAAGATGGCTACATTTTTAAGGCATTCTCAGTGGAATCTTAAAAAGTTATGGGAAAACACAAAAGGGGGATCAAGCGTACCCACTCTCCCCTAACGTTCACAGGTATGTTCGTGTGCCTTTTTGTAACCGTCCTAGCGGTGTTATTCCGCTTGACTGTTGTTCAGCAAAGCATAAGCATCTGCCGGTCGGCAAGGAAAGCATCATGAATTTTGGGTGCGTTGAGTGCAGATGTGGAATATCCGTTCACAATTTTGGTGGGATTATTTCGTTTACCGAACACGAATTTCAGCCACTTGTGATGCATGAGTGAAACATCAGATTTTTGGTATTCCAGCCTGTAGATTGACTAGGGGTAAAAGAAGTTGAACTAGATGCTGTCCGAAACATGTGTAATCTTCGAGAATAACAAAAGTATTCCGAATGCGGTAAACTCAATCTTACTGAGTTGATAAAGTCTTCCGACCTAATGATTCAGATCAAACATTACTAAAAGCTTCTTTATAAATGATACTCAAAACCTTAGGACGCAATGTAAGTTATGTTCAGGAACATTTACTTGTATGAATCAAGTAGTATCGATGTATTGTCATAATTGACATATATTTTAAGAGTTCATCATTCTATCCCAGAACATTCACCCTTGATTTCATCATACAGGTCGAAAAATTTCCAAAAGTGAAACTTCCAACAACGATAGGATTGTGCGAACTTCCGCCGCTGGACCGAAGCCGAAATTTGGCAGTGTAGGAGCTGATAAATGGAAACAAACTGGTCTGCCCTGGTGATGATTTCAGCTGACTGGAATTGAGATTGATTAGTGCACTCGGGTTCATCGTTCCGGAATATGTACGCTCCGATGGGCTATTATGGAGCACTCCAGCGGAAGGGCCGGTGTGTAAACATTTCTGGAGCGATTTATTTGTAGCTAGCTACGGTTTGTTCGAATGCAGTCGAGGGTACACAACATTGACTAGGCTCACGGAGGGCATGAATTACAATTCGATTTCAATGAAAATTACCTTTCCTTCCTGAGGCAGTAACCGAATAACCATGCCTGTATATGATCCCCCCCCCCCAAATAGTTCACGAAAAAAGCGGAGGCATTTTGGCATTTTAAACTAACCTGTACCGTACATGCATCATCATCACTCGAAGCTTTTAGCGTTGACTGTTTCTAATTGCCCACATTAGAGCATTTTGTACTAATATACTTCGATGTATGTGTCTGCCCAAAGTAAAGAATCCCATTGATGCGTAAGCAGACAAAATCACGTAATGTGTAGCGGCTTTCGACATTCACTGCACTTATCGATGCCCATGATGACGTTGTTAGTGTTAGTGGTGGGGATGAGGTAGGGAACGTTCACCATCGTTTTTACCTACTTGGCTAGAATCTGAATTTAATTCGTTGTCCTCGATGAACTACTGCAAGAATTTTGCGAAGGCTGATTAGAACATAACAGAGAGTTTAAATATGAGCTAAATAATGTGTATAGAGACGTTGCACCAATAACACTGCGAAAAAAATTAATAAAAATTGGGGAGCAGAACAAAAAAAAAGTGTCGATAGTTTGGGGTCTCGGGAAACCCCTGGTGTAGAAGTTTGTTTGGAGAACGGGGGTGGTTCTATTTAATGAAAATAGTCATCTCAAATTTCGCACAAAGCCTTGCATAAAATGCTTGTTACATCGAAAAAAGGAATCTTTGCAATTTTTAGGTCAATCGGACATCATTAGCGTTTGAATATTGATTTCATAATATTCGAAAAAATCCAAAGGGGAGTACATGAAATGTTGAAAATTGATATTTTTGTCGAAATATGTTTAAAATAGTATGAAATATCAGCATCTAGTGTTAAAACATACGAAAACCACTAAAAACAAAATTTAAAAAAAATGTACCAAGGACTTGAAATAATTCTAGTTGTAAAAAGTCTTTCTTTGGAGTTGTAGAAAACCTTTGACCATCGTATTTTCCTAACGCGCTGGGCTTGGTGGCAGAACAAATCCAAATGATAGCAGGGGTTTAGGGTTTCAGCTATTTCAATGTGATGAAGCTTTTGAAAAAAGAATGGAAAAAAACTTCACAGTTCAAATTCAAAGTTTTGTGAAATTTAAAAAAAAATCTCCCAGCTTAAAATTAATAAAGAGATAACTTTGAAGTGGGTCATTAAGGGGGTCTTGTCAAATGTTAAAAAATAGAATTTTTTTCTTTATTTAATTTCAGTCTATATGTATCTAAGAATACGCCACAGAAAGGATTTGGTGAAAATCATATTCCTTGGCATGTTTCTGGGAACCGAAAGGCACCCATCTCCGGCCGTTTCTGAGATACTGTAAGCGTGGCGCACCACGATGGCGCTTGTCTATGGAAAAATCATTGTTTAAAGAATTCACCGGTAAATTCTTGACGGTTTATGTATATGTGAGGGTCTGTGAAAGGTTTCTTGTTTTTTTTGGGACGATATTATCGTACGGAAGAAAGAATGCGTCGGGCATGTTGAGAAGCGTATGGGAACAAGATAACGAAAACTGAAGAAAGAAAACAAAGGTATCGGTGGGAAAGGACAGGGACAGTAAACGGACAAATCAATCGGCCAGCTTACAAAATTTTATGGTCTGGCGATTCGGAGAAAATCAAATTCTGTAGAACATATGCGAAATGCAATCTGGGCTTCCTTCGAACACTGCTCGTCATCGAGAACAGTTGGTGTAAGTGGCGGCAGTTCTGGTTCCTGAGTTACAGGGTGATACGTACAATCACGCAGCAAATCCCGATTCTAACGAATTCTGTGATGAATGTAAGAAGGTGATTTTTTTTCCAAAATGTAAACACAACTGTTGAATTTGTAGATCTAGGTCACCAACAGTCATTCAAAGTCTCTTTGGCCTCACTGGCCACCATCGACGGATCCGGAAGCATCCAAATTCAGAATAACGGTTATATTGGTTTCTCGAAAATGGCTAGACCGATTTGATCAACTTAGTCTCAAATGAAAGGTGTTGCGTCCCCGGAAACTGATATTAAATTCCCTTTCCATCCGACTTCCGGTTCCGGAGTTACGGGTTGTAGAGTGCGATCACATAGAAAACTCCGATTCAAACCGATATCGCGATGAATGCAAAAAGGTGCTCTTATATATACTTACCAAGTGTAATAAGAATGAAAGACATTTCCATAATGTTATATTGTACGAACCAGCTATTAAATCATAGTTTGGAGAAATGAGAAAGGCACAATTGCACCTCTAGGTGGATTAAAACAGGTTTTTGGGTGTTCACGTCGGGTACTCGTTTCGTCTGAGTTTGAATCGCGGTATCGAGAATCGAGTTGGACAAAAACTTATATTCTTCCTCCGGGGGAAGTACCTGTGTTGAATCGATATTTTTGGATATCTCAGCAGCGTAGCTCTTCCAATCAATGTTTCGTGTGAGGTCATAGGGAACATTGATTGGTGCCGATGGTCTTGAACCAGTGGTGATTGCAATTACAATTGGTAAGTGGTCACTACCGTGGGGATCAGATATTACCTTCCACTTGCAATCTAACCGTAGTGATGTCGAGCATAAAGATATGGCCAGTGCACTTGCTTGCGCAGGTGGTCTAGGAATCCGTGTCATTTCCCCTGTGTTCAGAATTGTCATATTGAAGTTGTCACAAAGGTCTTGAATTGTCGAAGATCGATTATCGTCGTATAGACAGCCCCACCCCGTACCGTGAGAGTTAAAGTCTCCAAGAAGCAGGTGGGGCGAGGGAAGGTGTTCAATCACGTTGGAGAATCTTCGATATCCCATCATGGCCCTAGGGGGAATGTAAATAGAAGCAATGCAAAGATCTTTGCCTTTGATTGTTGTTTGACAAGCGACAACTTCAATGCCTGGCGTCGAAGGGAGGTTGATTCGATTGAAGGAGTAGCACTTTTTGATCCCTAAAAGTACCCCTCCATATGAGTCTTCTCGATCCAAGTGGATAATGTTAAAATCGTGGAAGTTGAGGTTTTTATTAGAAGTTAGCCATGTTTCACATAGGGAAAATGCATCACAATGATTGTAATTTAGCAATTGTTTTAATGAATCAATAATAATAATACTTCTGCAGTTCCACTGTAAAACAGTGATCAGATCCTTGATTCCGTCTAATAAGTTAGCCATCGAAGGATACGATCGCTGTAAGGAGGGGCCATTGTTCAGTCAACTGTTTTAAAAATGTTCTTACTGTTGGTAGAATAGCAACCAGCAAGCTTTTCAGAGGATCGGTAATGTTGAAAGCTGTGAATATCCAGTCCACAATGTCAGAAAATTTAAGGAATCCCGTTTTAGGTTGAGTTTCTGACTGTAAAATTGGAGCACTTGGGATTTTTGGTGCCCCGGGGAGTGCGGGGAACTCCTGGTTGTATCTCAATTTCCCAAAACCAGGAGGTATTATCTTCGGATTTGTACCAGCACTTCCAGTTGATGAATTATTTTTATTTTGTACCCTTGTTTGGGACAACCTAGGACCCTTACGAGGAAGTTCAGGTGAGTTTTGATTAGGTCTTTTCCTAGAGTTTCCAAGCGGAGCCAAAGAATGCCCCTCGCAAGGGTCGTTAGAGGCGTTATCGTCAGTTGGCAAGAGAGCGAATGGGTTTTCGGAGATAAGTGCTCTTTTAAGCATTTCTGCGTAAGAGTGTCTGGAGCGATCTTTGACGGATCGCTACAGTTTATCCGCGCGAAGTTTGTACGTTGGGCATGTCAAAAGAGCATGTGGATTCTCCCCACAGTAAACACACTTCTCAGCGGGCCTACTGCAAGTATCATCCGCATGGCGTTCCCCACATTTACCGCACCGTTGCTTGTTGCTACAGTAGGTGGCCGTGTGACCTAGCTGCTTGCAATTGGAACAATTCATGACATGCGGTACAAACAGGCGTACAGGTAGACGAGCTCCTCCCAGTTCAACGTAGCTTGGAAGTGCAGATCCGGCGAAGGTTACGCGAAACGAGTCTGATGGATAGGAATTCCCATCTTCGATGGACTTTGAGTGCAATTGCTTGCACTCCAAAATCTTAACTGATTGAAGGTTAGGGTCCTTAAAGCGGCCAGCCCCATCATTCATCAGATCATCGACAGTTAGACCCGCATCACTTACCACACCGTCGATCTCCACATCACGAGAAGGGATGTAGACGCGATACTCCAGCGTAAAGAGGCTATTGCTAACGATACCATTGGCCTGTTTCAAGTCAGTAACGACTACGCGCAGTTTATCTGACTGAACCTTTTTAATCTCGGTTACGGCCGAGTAACGTTTTGTCAGCTCCCGAGCAACAGTTATGCTGTTTAACGGTTTATTTTTGGGCCGAAAGTATACCACCCAAGGACCAGCGGATCCATCCTGGTAAACCTTGACTCGGGGGGGCTGTGAGACATTGGGGGAAAGTGGGGGAAGTGGATCGACCATAACATTATCTGTCTCCGAATCAGATATACGTTCCTCTTCCCCATAAGATTCGTATTCGGAGGGTGATCCTTCTCTTTGTTCCATTTTTTTGCGGGAGCAACACACTCGACCGCATTGTTTAACTTAAATCAAAATAAAAAATCAAAAGCAATAAAAGGAAAAAAATCGATAAGAAAAGTAAAAAACGAAACACTTCACCAGTTGGTTCCTGGCGAGCTGGTAGGTGAATTGATCCTTCGTTTGTTTTATCCGTCACCCGCGTGACCTTCACACAGTAGAGAGCTGATATAACTCGTCTAAACAAAGCCGTCTTTCAGGCAAGAAAACTGTTTAGTGACGCACTTCACTGCACTACCTTCACCGATATCGCAGGTAATAATTATCACTCGCGGGACTGTTTATTAGTAATGCTTTACTACAGCCTTTGCCACAGCAAGCACCTTCGTACTACCGAAAAAAACTAAACCACACCGGAGAGAACAAAAAGCACTTGTTTCTCGGTACAAAGTTCGGTTACGAATGAAAGAACTCTGTTAAAAGGCGGGGGGACCGGGGCTGGTTGGCCGAGTTATGCTTTCGGAATATCTGCAATATTTTTGAAAAATGTCAATAAAATACAACCCTTGAGCAAATATGTGAATTTTTTCATTCATAAATCCAAAACAGTGAAAAAGTTATTAAACTGAAATTTGCTCACAGCTATATCACGTCAATGCGATAATTTTTAGTTGATTTTCCGGATGTTGTTTTAAAACAACATTGTGCATTTAAGGGTTAACAATCAAAGGCGAAAAGAAAAATCGGTCAACCAACCCCTGAGCTGGGGTAGGTTGGCCGAGTTGGGTTAAATTAGTTGAAACACATCAAATGCATCGGTGGAAAGCATTTATTAGTTAGAAAATTTCATTTTGCAATTCATTTTGAGGTACACAAAAAATCCACTTTTTCCTTTTTAGTAATTTGGACTACTTTAGACATAGTTTCTTTTACACATCCCGTGATTTTTTTCTTCTTCCAGTGCACGATTATGTTTTATTGCATTTTTCTCCTCCTCCGATGCTGATTTTATTGGGGAAATCTTGCCAGGAAATCCTCAGGGTCGTCAAACAGTGAGAAAACATAGTCTTCTCTAAAGGGATTAGAATGGCAAGGAGACGCCATGTTCCGTTTGGAGCTTCAATTCAGCTGTAGAAGCTTATTGCTGAGTTCGGATTCAGGACGGAGCATGTCGTTTCTTTGTTTTTTTTTAATGTTTTTAGTTCTAACAAGTTTCCTACCTCACGCCTCCACGCGAGTCTAAGTCTATTGATCACATTTGGTCCTTAGACCGGCGACGACTGGGTACTATCAGCCTTCTGCCGATAGTAGCAAAATGAGAGGGTGCGAACAGATCTAATCAAAGAAACACTACCGAAAAATGAATATCTGATCGGAAATCAGCCGCAACAAGATTTTAATCTGACTAGTATCGATGATCGCGGGTCAATACGTCCTGAAAATTCGCGACTGTTTTTATGAATCTAATTTCAAGTTCCGTTAACAATTCTCTGTATTTCTCTCCAATGATCGTTATTATCGCTCGTATACGTGTATTTTACAAATCATCCGATACGTAAAATATTAAATACATACCTTGATTTATAACATCTCACGCTATAATAACTCTTTGTCTGTATAACGTGTTATCACTCGGTAGTTTTCAACCAAATAAATGTATCGTAGAGAAGAAGTAGCGAATTCTGTCTTTAATACTGTTACAATGATAGTGATCCGGCCCATTATGCAGATAAGATTAACTTTTCTAGGCAATACTCCAGGGGCGGATCTAGAAAAATATTTCGGGAGGGGTCCGAAATTTCGATTTTAAAATGAACATTGTACATTTCGTAATACGTTATAAGCTCATGTAATGAATATCAGGTTTGTTGGTCAAATTTGGTTGGGAACGGTTTTGGGTGTGAAACTAACATAAAATTTAAACTAATTTAAAATTTCTCATCTATGTGTGGAGTTCAAATTGCTTTTGTTTAGGAAACATAGGATACTCTAGGTAGCCGGCTGCCCAGAGTTTAAAAGGAACCAAAAACTAGACAAGAACTTTTCTTTTTTGAGTGATCCTGTACTCGAAGACTAACTAAACAACTACATAATAAAATATTCTTTACAGGTCGCATCGCTTGCTTGGAGCGAATCCTAGACCTTACACCCTTCCAAACCACCAACTCTACGACACCTATGGAAGAGTCTGATGAATCGTCGTCCTTTCGTTAAGTAGGTGGAGCATCTACACTTCCCGTCTCACTTATTCTTTATCCTTCCCCGTGAACGATGGAGATGGGGGCGGCCAGCAATGATGGCTATCGCCAAAATCATCGTCACAACACAACGCAATGTATAAATCTTGCCAGGAAATCCTCAGGAAGAAAAAAAATATGGATTGAAAGGGCAATATTGGAATCATCTGTTTTTATAAACAATATCCAGTTTTTAATGGTGCTTATCTTTTCTTTGTTTTTGTCAATAATTTTAATTTATTGTTATTACTTATGTATTATGATATGCATATTTTTACTTACTAAAATATTTTATATTTTTACTTATTATAATACTTATCAATATTAGCATTTTTGTAGGAGACGAACCACTGCGACCAGTATTTAGATCTATTGTGGTAAATATTAACATAAAATCCCATTTCAATCAGAAAAATGTTAGAATTCCACGAATATCAAAATGCGTATTGCTCTACGCTAAATTTACAACTCGGCCAACCAGCAAAAAATTCGACCAACCTTCCCCAATCCATATTTTCGAGAACAATCACGATTTACATAAGCAAAAGTAAGGTTACATTGAAAACCGTTATACCATTTGGTTGGGTTTTGAATACTCTTTCCAGCGGTACCACGTTTTTGGTAATCGGATGTAAACTGATTCTCGTTACACCCATTACTTTACAAAAACAAAAATTTACTCGCCAGCGCCGGAAAAAGAATAAACGTGCTCCTGTACAAACGACAACACAAAAATACCTGAAATTACGTTCACCGTCGGGTCAAGCCTCGACGGCTCCACTGGCGCCCTTATATTCAATCAAAACCTCACCGCCTCATTGATGGTACATTGTCGACCTAATACTCCACCAAAATCATTCCGCCTACCTGCCCCTTCGGCCAACCAGCCCCGGTCACCCCTACAGCTTTGTTTTTGTGAATTTGAAGTATGGAATACGTCGTCTTTTTTCCAAGATTCAAATTTGCAAAAAAAATTCAGCGCACGTTTCACGTCTTTGGTCTCTGCATTCAAATCCTAATCAAATTTCATTAGATGGTCGTAGATATTTAAATTTGAAACCTAATCATTTCGAAACCAATGTTCTAAGCAACATAACAGTGTTATAATTTTAAAATAAGAAGGCCGCCTAGGGCAACTAGGCGAATAAAAAAACCTTTTTTCTTCTAGTTACTTGAACATAAGCGAATACAGATGGTTACTTATATTTTCGACTCCATCAGAACGCAAATTACCTAAACTGTAAGGAGTATTTCCCTAGTGCTTTGGTTGTTTAATTATTGACTTGTAATTTATAGTAGGGGAGTCCAGGGTCTGCTGGCGATGGTTTCACTTATCATGTTTTATCTTTTTGATTTAAGAAGATCGTGTAAAAGAAAATGCGTTGCATAAAATAACTGCATCACATAATTTTAAATATGTGACGCGGAAATCTCGCCAACTTACGACTATACACTAGAGTGGGACATGGTTATATGAAAAAAATAAAATTTGGCTCCGAGTAGCTTTTTGGGTCCCATTTAGCTCCCAGAACAACTCTGCAAATTTTTAGCTCGATCGGTGAAACTATATTTTTGCGCCCACGGTTTAAAGTTTACATGGGATTTCGTATGGGAAAATTGTCTGTTGCAAATTAATTCTTCCAAGAGTCGCCCGTTATCTCCTAAAAATAAACAGATGTCTGATTTTTATAGAAAATTTATCAAGCAAATATAGTCTAGAAGACTGCAAAACGATCTGATGCTTGTGGAAAAAGTTATTAAGCAAAAACCGATTGATGCCCTGAAGATTGATGAAAATTTCAGTTTTCATAGCATCACTGCTTCTGACGGTCTAATTATATACAAATTTTTTAACTTTCTCTTATTATGTAAAAAGAAGCCTCAATTTATCCCTCAAAACCTTTCGAAGTGACGAAATAGTATAGATAAACGATTTAGATACGTTAAGAGAGGATTAAAACAAAATTGCGTATAATTGGAGAACCAACAGCAGTGGTGCTAGAAAAAATGAATATTTTATCAATCGTCAGAGCATCAATCGGTTTCTGCTTAATAACTTTTTTGTCAAGCATCAGATCGTTTCGTGGTTTTCGAGACTTTGTTTCTTTGTAAAATTTCCTATACAAACGACATAACGATTTATTTTTAGGAAGTAATGGGCGGCTCCTGGAGGAATCATTTTGTAAAAGTTGACTTTCCCATACAAAATCCCATGTAAACTATAAACAGCGGGCGCAAAAATATAGTTTCACCGATCGAGCTGAGAATTTGTACAGTTGTTCTAGGACCCAAATGGTACCTAAAAAGTTGCTCGGAGCTGGAATCTATTTTTTGTCCCACCCTACTATACACACAATGATGCCATTTGGCCCCTTTTGATGATAAAGTATGGATCGCGTGAGATGTTTTTTCAATAAAACTGCAAATCAATCGATACTTGTAATCATTTTTCAGCCTCAATGTTCCGGCATTTTAAATTTAGCGCACACTTCGTATTCAAAAGCGAATTTTCGAAATTCTTCAGGTGAAATTCCGAAACAAATAAACAAACAAAAACAAATTTTGTTTGTGGTTACGTATCTTCCGTATACGGCCACGGAAAGTTCTTTTCGCGTGCTATCGAAAAATCTAGTCATTCGTGGAATTGCTTTAAATACGTCCTAAATAAAAAAAATGCTGACATTTAAAAATTTCACCTAGGGTAATGAGCCTATTTTCGCCCTAACCATATGAAGCCGTTGGTTCGAGCGGCGTTAGCCAGCTTTGTTCAACGCATTGATTGAAATGGCAAGGCGATTTTTGTTATCTTAGTGGATCATAAAAATTCTATAAACAAGAAAAGAAATCATTATTCGAGTTCTAAAATTTTGCAAAAGAAAAACCAGCCACGGTAATATTGAATTGAAAAAAGGAGCGAAATCGGTTAAGTCCCAAAAAGTCGATTTTTATAAAAAAAAATTTCGAGATAACATAAAATCTCCACGTTTCATGCATTTTTAAGGTGTCTGGCATCAAAAATACGAATTCGATTTCTGAAATTTCATGGGGTCCCCCCTTTGAAATTTTTTTTTGAGATCCGGCTTACATGGGAATTTCATATGTGACCGGATGGTTTAGTCTATATATCCGGAACCATATAAGCGATCCGTACAAAATTTTATAGACATCTGTGTGGATAGTATAGCTATCATTTGGGACTAATCAGCCCAACCATTTCCGGGAAACTGATATGAGTTCGTTTATTTTGAAAGATGGCCGTTTTTCCCTGGCACTTCCGGAACCGTCTATGATGTTCAATGTAGTCAACGAATGTTTGGTTGGCCGTCGGTGATCTAGAACTGCAAATTTAAGTTGTTTGAGAGACATTTTAGTTAAATTTTTACCTTTTTTGCTTTCATCGGAGTATCGGTTTGAATCACAATTTGCTATGTGATCGCACGCCACAACCTGTAACTCCGGAACCGGAAGTCGGTTCGGGATGAAATTAAATAGCCATTTACGGGGACGCAATACCTTTCATTTGAGGCCAAGTTTAGTCGAATCGGTCTAGCCATCTCCGAGAAACCGATGTCACTGTTATTCTGAATTTAGATACTTCCGCCGGGGCTTCCGGAACCGAGGATGGTGGCCAATGTGGCCAAATAGTCTTTGAATGGATGTTAGTGACCTAATACTACAAATCGAAGCAGTTGTGGTCATATTTTGGAAAAATTTTCACCTTTATACATTCATTGCAGAATTTATTAAAATCGACATTTTCTGCGTGTTCGTACTCATCACCCTGTAATTCCAGAAGCGTAAGTCGGATCCATTAGAAATTCAATAGCAGCCTATGGGAACGTTGCACCTTTCATTTGAGACTAAGTTTGTCGAAATTCGGTTCAGCCATCTCTGAGAAAAATGAGTGACATTTTTGGTCATATACACACGCACATACACACACATACATACACACATACATACACACACAGACATTTGCCGATCTCGACGAACTGAATCGAATGGTATATGTCACTCGGCCCTCCGGGCCTCCGTTAAAAAGTCGGTTTTCAGAGCAATTGCAATACCTTTCTATTGAGAAAGGCAAAAAGTAAAAAAATTAGGGCTTTGACTGTTTTTCACAAAAATTACTATAACTTTGCGAATTTTCAACCGCATTGAAAAAAATCAAATGATTCTAAAAGCTGAAAGAATGGTTTTGAAACGGTGTAAAACGGAATTTCTATATTTTTGAAAAAGTGCAATTATTTTGAAGAGAGAAAGTTTAAAAATCGTGTTTTGGAAAGTACCACGAAATGGGGTAGAAATTGAAAAGAAAAAATATTTCTGGCCAGTAATACATTGGTAACACGCAACGTTACTGTTACAGCAGTTATTGTGCGTATATTATACTTGCGTGCCATTGCTTTGATAAACTATAAAAAATAAACAATAAAACAATAAAAATCAGCAAAAATGAGAACGATTTTTTGTTCCCCTTGAAAATTAAATTAAATTAAATAAATGATTAAAAACGATTATATAATACTAATTGTTACTTACGTAGTAAAACAATCACACTCTTAGAAAAAATGAAAATTACGTTTGACGTAAACAACGTAGCGACGTATTTCTCCTGTCTGGTATTAGGATTTTACATGTTATGATATGTAAAATTAAATATTGTGACTCTTTTGATGTAAAACTCAAACTGAATGGCCTAGGAAAAGCCAAATAACTCACATTTTTACATGTAATTAAATGTAAATTTATATGAATTGCGATGCTCCTTTTATGTGCATCTGGCAAGACGTAAAGTTACAAGAATTTTTTTGCGGTGCAGTATTTAAACTGGTATTGTCACGAATCACATTGCCACTGACAGCACGAAACCTGACGAAACACTAACGGCAACGGTACACTGGGGTACAAATGTAACCCACGCCAACTTTGACACCTGCAAACGTTAGAACACGAAGGCTATAAGCAAACTGGCTATACCACTTTTTTCTACTCTTACTAGGAACTCTAACTTGAATTATGGTTATGGTCCCAGGTCGGTGAATGCCGAATTCTCGTCTTCATACAGCTCCAAAGAGGGCGTGGGGTACATTTGTACCCCAGTGCAACGTTCTAGGGCTAAACACAAAATAGTTTTTTTCTATGTTTTTCTTGTATTTTTAACTTTGAGTTTCAATGGCATTTGACAGATAGTTACGAATATTCAAACAATGTGTGTGATTGAAAAGTGTGAGCGTTGGAAAGAAATGCTAGTGCGGATGACAACATACAATCATGTTTTAGTAGTTTTATTTAGATTTTTATAAAGACCGCCTAGAGGCGGTGTTGGGAACTAGAAGGTTAAAAAGCATAATGCGAAGTACGAAACGATGTCTAGGAATGGTCGAATTAGACTTGGATGCTAACCTATATATAGTTTGGTTCCATAAATACGCACTGCTAATTAACTTCCGGCAGTCGCGCTAGTGCTCGGAGTGCACGCTATTCTGAAAATCTAGTGAAATCGTCTATGTGCACCAGCGGCTGCTCGTTCAGTGGGCTATAAGTGCGACTTCCGGAGGGTTAAATAACAAACGTACATGGCGGAAACCGATCAGAACACTAACATATAATTTCTGTGCTCCATCACCTACATTGAATCCAGAAAATATTTCGATTATAGAGATTTTAACAAACGCATCTTTTTTCGAAGTAGAAAAATCTCTTTTGAAAAAACTCTATCCCTGTGTGCGGAATCGGGAATCGAACCAATCGATTTACCAACTACTCTATACCAACCCCTAGAACTGTTAAAAATCCCAAAGTGACGACAACAGACTTACGGACTGTTGGGCCCCAATAAATAATACAATACTTGGAAATCCGAGTAATGATGGTAAAAATAAAAAAATTCGGGAGAAAAAAGTTATCGCATCTTACGCCAGTGATTGCTACGATCTCTTCCTGGTACCATGGCATTGCTTACAAATGCAATAATATTGTAAGAAATACTATCTTAACTAACCATACAATCCTAGTGTTCATGATTGAGACAGGCACAATTGCACCGCTCGATGTTGGTTTTAATGATAAAGATCAGAAAATACATTCGTCTAACGTGTTATTAAGAATCATCGCCTAGTTAACTCGAAACATTTAGTTATCATAATATAACAGTTTTTTCAAGAGCCGTGTAACACAACATCTTAGACACTACATTGTCGAATCCCAACTAACAACTGTCACACAACTCAGACAAGTTTATTGATGAAGTAGGTGCAGGGCATTCGAACGGTACGAGCAACAACCGAAACATCTCACGAAAGACTGTTAGTAATGCGCAGTCTCCATCGGAGAGATTGGCTCGTGGCCGAATACTGAAGCTTGGAGAGAAACTACACACGCTGTCTGGGAGGTTGTTATTGTACCGGACAAATGAAAATAAAGGACAGGAAGGGAAAAAACCTATCCCAACAACGTGCCTCAAGTAACGGCAACCTGTTGAATTCCCATCGTTCCTTCGTTGGCCACCGTAGGTTCAGTGTGAGACGCTGTGCCAGTCATCTTCGCTACCGTTACTGGTGCAGATATTTCTGTTTGTCATTCTTCCGTTCCTGGAGCTTCGTGCAACATATTTAATAAGATTGAATATTGTGGTTTGTCATTTTGCACATAATTACAAAAAAACGTTATGTTCAATTATTGGAATATATTTCAGCTGCTGCATCCAACACCGTTGAATTAGGTAACATGCGTCCCTTTCATTTGTAGAAAGGTTTTGACTCAAAAAAGGTAGTGTGCAATGCAATCTTTTTTTTTCTCGAAACCTCCATCGCAATATACGGTCTTTGGCATACCACCTCCCACCCATTAAAAGAATCAGTAAAAGTTCCATGATTGCCATTCACTCGCAGGTACGTCTCCTTCGACTAAATCACACGTCAGGCACCTACCGTGTAGCACATTCGCCCGACCATCTTCAATGCCATCCACCGCATATGAGTGTTTGTGTTACGTTTCGTACCGCTTTGCAGTATGTACAGCATCCATCCGCGTTCGATCATGCAGTGAACATTCACTCGAAATCGAATGCGCGGTGGGCGACGGGGTGGTGGTGACGACGACGACCCGTGGAGGCAGTTTTCGCGCTATTCCACAAATTTCCTCGCTTCAACTAGGCACAATTTATGTTACGGGCGTTTTCACGAAGTGGCAGCAACAGCAGCAATAAATGCGCGTACGATGTGCGATCCTTCGATCAGTAGTGTAGTTCAATGCATAGGTAGAGTGGGGTGGCCTTTTTGTATATTGTTGGTCGCTTAGAAATTTGGATAAATATTTTAATTTGCCCAAACTTATTAAGCAATCGAAATCATAGAAGTACCTCTTTTTACTACTTTCAAGAATTTTACTTCGTACTTCGAAGTTATTACTTCGGACCAAGCGAACATATCTTTAAAATTTTCCTACAAACCTAAACATTTTAAACATTTTTTAGATAACTGTCCCTCCCTTGCTACGCCACTGGTCACAGATAGTCTCACTTGGTCACCAAACATACCCAGCTGGTGACGGTTTACCGCCGCATTGAAGACTGAGAGAGAGTATCACAATAAAGATTCGTAGAACAGGGTCCTCCTTTCTCGATTTCCGGACTCGTCGCTGGCTAGGAATAGTCTACTACCGCAACCGCTGAGAAATGACTGATAACGTAAATAAATAATTTTACCTATTTTTCCATTCTCTTTTATTGACGGCTTCCCTCTGCTGGTGGAGTTTTTTTTCGTCTTAGTTGACCCCTGCCTGGCTGCTTGCCCTGCGAGTAGTCGACCAGCGTGAAGCATCGCTGATGCCCGGCCACAACCGGTCGAACAGGGCGGCTGATGGTGACGCGAACCAAGAGGGTCCGTACTCCGAGCGTGGGAGATTTACTATTTGTTTTCCAAACGCTTTCCAGTACGACCGGCCACAGCTGGAGCCACTCGCAACACTTGAACTGGGCAGCAGATTGGTAGAGTGCGATATGGGCGAATATGGAGATGGGTTCTGGTTTTCGCGAGTTATGCAAGGTCAATGCTGGTGAAGACCCGTAACGGTTTGTTTGCACATCTGAAACTGTTTGCAAAGTTTGGGTGGCAAAGGTTGAGTTAAAATTATATTTGCGAGGGATTTCTAGACGACTGTGAGTTAAGTGAACAATGTGTTTTTTCAGCACTTGAAAGCCTCGTACATTGTTTAGAATGATTTTAAAACACCTAATCCTTATGGGTTGTTAATTTGGTTTGTAAAAATTTTCCTATTAGAAACAAGTGACTATTGGATCATACGAAGGCATAGCAACAGCTCGTGAAAAACCACGATCAGCAGCACCACACTGAGCATAGTTGGAATGGCAGCAAGAGCCGTACATGTGGTGGCTATACAACCTTAAATGCGGTCACATCCAACAGCGGCTGGTACCAAGGGTTCATAACTACTCGTAGCTGAACCGTAATGAGAGCAACTTTTTTATATGAGTGGAAAGCTACCTGTCGACTATGTGGTACGTTGATCTAACTCCAAGAAAATTGTTCCGAAGGGGGAAACGATAATGATGGAGGCACATTTTATTATAAACAATGCTAGTCTTTGTGTATTTCCAAAATATACAAGTTTAAGCTTGATTCTCCCAAAAGCTTTGGAACGAAGTAGCTCACGACCGACTAGTTTCTACGTTTTGTGATTCGTCTCCACGTGCGGATACATTCTCTCAAAATTGGATGCACTTCTGAGCACCTACTACGCCGGTGGCGGTGTGAGGCGACCAGCATCAGATGTCGTAAATAAACACCTGAAGAATCGTTTGTGGAACTCATTGGATGCAGGAAGCCAATCTCCAGCTTTAGCTTACTACTCGCCAAAATGATACTAAAAAGCAATTATCTTGAAACGCCTATAAAATGAGAACTAGACACTAAATATAGCAAGAAACAATAAATTAAAGAAAAGAAACTTGGAAAAAGCTAGAAACTGTAAACTAGAAACTAAAACCTAGTAAATAAAATTGATTTTCGGTAGATTCGTTGCCTAAACCATCAATTGAATATTTTAAAGGTTCGAAAAGGATTTTGTTTGGATGCTGTTGCTGCTGAAAATTATATGCATTCCAAACTTGTTCAAACATCCGGTAGCCTCGTGAACGAAAAGCGAATGCCTAAATACATAATACACGAAAAAAATTCATCCCAACATCGTGAATAAAGTGCCATGAATTCTGGAACAAACACATTTTTACGTTACGGAAACAGGAACATAAACAAAAATCAGTGTTTTATAATTATGTTCAAATTCTCTTCAGAAACGCCCGCATACTGCTTTCATCAAAGGAAATATTTGTTTTTGTTTTGTGAACTCCAGTCACGGTTTTGGTCATGGTATTACCAAATCGATTTTTCTCTTCATGAACTAGTTTACAGCTTTATGAACATTATTCATAAAACCAAAGGTTGGCTAATAATTTTATTAGTAGATTTAGGAATATTAGTTCACAAAATCAAACAGTATGGATACCTTCTCGTGAAGCTAGTGAAATACTTCACAAAATCATCAAGTATGATTCATGTATTCGTTAACTGGTTCATGATTCCCAGTGTAATAATCGCGACTGGCCTTTGGTGCTCGTAAAATAGTTCACGGAATCATAAAAAATTATTCACTTATGGTGTAATGATTCATGACCCCCAATACAATAGTCACGACTTGCATGTCATGCTCGTGAAAGAGTTTGCAAAATCGCAAAATATTGTTCATGTATACCTGAGCAGGTTCATGATTCCTAGTAAATTAGTCACGACTTACCATTCGTGCTCGTAAAAAAGTTAACAAAATCATGAACTACTTTTCATGGATCCGTGAACTGGTTCATGTTTCCTACTATATTATTCACCATCAATCTTGCGTGCTTGTGATATTTAGAAGATATCCTTAATCATTGTCGATTTCATGTAACATGGTCATGAAACTTTTACGTGAACTATTTCGCAAAATTTGGAGCATTACTCGTGGAATCCTTTTTGTTCAATGCACCATTTCATGAAATGTTATATATTTTTAACTGCTAACAACCAGTAATAGGTACGGGCAGTAGATATTAGAAAACTGTCAGGACCGAAAACATCGATATTCATTTCATAAGGTTCAGTAGGGTGTTTGGACAGAAAACGAAAGCTGCGCTGAGCACCAAAAACATTATAGGGTTACAGATCGTGTTCGTGATATGGTTCACATTAAAGATCAGTAAAATATCACGATGACGTGCAGACTACTCGCGACAAAAATATCAAAAAGCGCAGCTAAGATCCTGAAATCGTGAACATCAATCACTCTACTCGTGACTAAAATATCACGATAACGTGAATAAATATTACGAAAATCGTGACAATGATCCTGAAATCATGAACATGAATCACTCTACTCGTGACTAAAATATCACGATAACGTGAATAGAAATTACGAAAATCGCGACTAAGATCCTGAAATCATGAACATAAAACACGCCATTCTGACAGAAAAATCCGACAGTAAACTCATGACGGTGACATGATGAGAAAATACGAAAATCGCAGATAAGCTCCTGAAATCATGAACATCGTTTAACTATCGGCTCTGTATTCCCAAAATATGAACCAGCATCATAAGAAAAGCTAAACGTGTCCTGGGAACAACCACAGTAACTCAACAAACCATTCGAATGTTACGCCATGAAGTTTTCCGGAACCACAAATAGTTTCATGAATAAGAGGTTTATTATTCATAATTTCAGAAACTTGATCGCGAATTTCATAAATCGTTCAGTTCACGAGGTCGTGATCTTTATTTCAAGAATTTATGAACGGATTTTTCCGTTCATTTCCGAATGATCGGAGTTTGAAATTATTGCACTCGTGAACAGAAATAGACCAGAAGTTGTAGAATAACTAATACTTCATAGAATCAAAATAGTATAGAAAGTATAGTAATGCTGAAAAATAATTAGGGTAAGGTGGGGAAAACCCGACCCCATGGTTAAACCCAACCCCCCTCTGTTATTGAAGATCTGAAGCACTACGCAAACTAATATCCCTGTTGTCGTGTAAACCACGACAGCATTTTATTAGTCATTATTATTAGACATTGAGATGCCCAAACGACAATAAGTGTGTTTTGCCTTTCTCAATAGAAAGGTATTGCAATTGCTCTGAAAACCGACTTTTTAACGGAGGCCCGGAGGGCCGAGTGACATATACCATTCGATTCAGTTCGTCGAGTTCGGCAAATGTCTGTGTGTGTATGTATGTGTGTGTGTATGTATGTGTGTGTATGTGCGTCTGTGTGTGTGTACGCGAACACAATCTCACTCACTTTTCTCAGAGATGGATGAACCGATTTTGACAAACTTAGTCCCAAATGAAAGGTGCAACGTTCCCATAGGCTGCTATTGAATTTCTAATGGATCCGACTTCCGGTTCCGGAATTACAGGGTGATGAGTACGATCACGCAGAAAATGTCGATTTTAAGAAATTCTGCAATGAATGTATAATGGTGAAAATTTTTCCAAAATGTGACCACAATTGCTTCGATTTGTAGTACTAGGTCAATAACAGCCATTCAAAGTCTCTTTGGTCACATTGGCCACCATCATCGGTTCCGGAAGCCCCGGCGGAAGTATCCAAATTCTGACTAACAGTCACATCGGTTTCTCGGAGGTGGCTAGACCGAATCAACCAAACTTAGTCTCAAATGAAAGATGTTGCGTCCCCGTAAATGGCTATTAAATTTTATCCCCAACCGACTTCCGGTTCCGGAGTTACGGGTTGTGGCGTGCGATCACATAGCAAATTGTGATTCAAGCCGATACCCCGATGGAAGCAAAAAAGGTAAAAATTTCGCTAAAATGTCTCTCAAATAACTTAACTTTGCAGTTCTAGGTCACCGACGGCCAAACAAACTTTCGTTGACTACATTGACCACCATAGACGGTTCCGGAAGTGCCCGGGAAAAGCGGCCATCTTTCAAAATTTACGAACTCACATCAGTTTCCCTGAAATGGTTGGGCCGATTTTCACAAACTTAGTCCCAAATGATAGCTATATTATCCCCACAGATGTCTATAAAATTTCGTACGGATCGCTTATATGGGTCCGGAAATATAGACTAAATCGTCCGGTCACATATGAAATTCCCATATAAGCCGGAACTCAAATTTTTTTTCCAAAGGGGGGACCCCATGAAATTTCAGAAATCGAATTCGTATTTTTGATGCCAAACATCTTTAAAATGCATGAAACGTCGAGATTTTATGTTATCTCGAAAAATTTTTTTTTATAAAAATCGACTTTTTGGGACTTTGCCGATTTCGCACCTTTTTTCAGTTCAATATTACCGTGGCTGTTTTTTCTTTTTCAAAATTTTAGAACTCGAATAATGATTTATTTTCCTGTATATAGTTGTCATGTGATGTATAATAATAAAATGTAATATATGCATTTAAAAGTTTTTAATGAATATAAACAACGCACACATTCTCGTGATTCATGATTGAGAAAGGCACAATTGCACCGCTAGGTGGATTAAAATAGGTTTTTACAAATTTTGATTTGCTTTTTATGCATAATTGACTACAAGATATTTCTGATTGTTGAAGTGATCGCAAAGAAAAGGTAAGTGGATTTAGATTCTTTAAATAAAGTGCTACAAAGTGCCTAGATGAATTTGGTTTAATTTTTTCATATTTTTTTTATTGCGTCGTAATGACGCGGTGGGGCAAATTAGAACTAGGAGGGTGGAGATGGCGTAGTTGGTAAATCGATTGCATTGTACGCAACTCACCTGATTTCAATTCCCAACCCCGCACATAGACTTAGAGATTTTTCTAAAGAAATTTCTTCAACCCGGCAAGGAAGTGAATAACCCTAAGGTTAAAACCTTTATAATCAAAATAAAAAAAATCCGATACCTAAATAGTGCTGGAAGTCCGACCACAAAATTGAACTTTTTTGTAAAACGCTTGCATTTCAAAATTTTCCGGAGGTATGAATAAAATGCTATACACAGAAAGTTACGCATAGCTTGACCTTCAATTTGGTATACATAACGATTTGATCCGATGTAAAATGTGCATATTACAGTCAAAACCATTTACTAGGTCGGATTTGCCTCACCTTACTCTACTATAATATAGCGAATTGATTGTTTTCCTTGCACTTATTTTATCACGTCATTCGAAGCCACGAAATTATTGAGCATCCAAACTGTATTTTGGCCACTTTTTGCAATTTTCTATACAACGAGAAATTAGATACTGTCTACTAAGGAAGGAAGAGAAATCAATATATCGTCACTTAGTCCGGTCTGACTTAACACGGACCAGATATGCTATAAACTGCTTGTCGTAGAAATAAGTTCATACTTAAATCACTGAGAGTGATGTTTACTTAGTGCACTGCCTGATTACCGGAGGATTAATTAGGATGCTCAACTTGCAGCTAATCCTTAGTTCGACAAGGAAAAATGTTTTTAGACAGTAAAGCAATGGAATAAAACTTATACTACGGCTAGTAGCAAACATCGATTTCCAAAGAGATGTTATTGGCGAACTGAATAGTCACCGTCTGATAATGCCAATGCCCACCATAAAATTTGAGGCAGCTCATATATAAACTCGAGAGGCGAATAAATGATGTAATACTTAAGCAGTACAAATGTACATATACATGAAATAGACCAACATTTGTACGATCTGGCAAGGAAAAGGTGTTAGTTGTAACCCTCTGCTCCGACAGTATTACGCATGGGTTGAAAAACTGACTCGTACCAAACGAGCTCGAACCGTCGTTATCTGATGATGAATATATTATATTTGATATATTTAAACGTCTCGCAAGATATCGTCACATATTGTAATTCCAAATCTACGAACTGTGATCTCTATGATAAGGGCTTGGCGACTGGCCATGAATTTTCTAACAATTGAATCTCCAAGTGGCTTGGATGAGGTCGTGAATAAAGCAAACTATCTCATAGGTGCAGCATACCAAGGCACAGTGATGCAAAGGTGGTTAAAATTAAAAATATGAAATTCAATTTTTATCATCAAAAATATTTTTCTTTTGGTTCAAAATAGTTGAATTAATAACCTGCGAAAAATTGTTATAAATTTATTATACGTTTGTTTTAAAATTACACCAAATACAATTAGAAATATAGGAGCTTATTGAGAAACTGTGATGCTATATTTAGATTCTGCGCCCATTGATCCTAAACCGAAAGCAGGGTGCCTCACTAATTCATTAATTTCTCGACCAAGAATCAATGGAATGCGTGAAAATTGACATCAACAGCTTTGCTTCGTTGTTAAGAACCAATATAATAACACAAATGTGCTGAAAACAGTGAAATTCTCGTGTTTGAGTGCAACGAAAACTCGAATCGAGTGCCCCTATTGTTGCGCTACCATTTGACTCAATGCGTTGAACAAAGATGGCAGACACTGCTCTAACCAA
This sequence comes from Topomyia yanbarensis, assembly GCF_030247195.1. NCBI lineage: Eukaryota > Metazoa > Arthropoda > Insecta > Diptera > Culicidae > Topomyia > Topomyia yanbarensis. Next base: position 121,617,290 of record NC_080672.1, read on the forward strand.
CGGCTACAAATGGGTAGGGTGATAATAGAAACCTGGCGAAAATAGGCTCATCACCGTATAGTAATCCTATAGAGCTGTTTCATGTGCGAGACGAAATAGGGCCAGGACTAATCCCTGTAATGTTTTTGCCTTTCTCATATAGAAAGGTTATGCAATCACTCTAAAAATCGTCAACCTAATCCCGGCCGCGATTTTTTTTTGACTTTTTAAGGCGTAGGTAGGAGTATCCAGTAAGGACTTGCTACTTTAAAATTGAAACTAGTTTAAAATTTCTTAACAAGTTGAAAATTTTCGGCAGGGTCCGGACCCCCCGATCCTCTTTCTTGATCCGCCGCTGGTTTTAAGCGATTTTTCAGTATCGACACATAGCATCTCAAGATCGTGGCTGTCGGTCCATTGTATGTATGTGCAAATCGCACTGAATATGTAATATACATTTCCACCGTTGTATTGAACATAACCAGCCATGGAATCGTAGTTTGGACAAATGAGAAAGGCACAATTGCACCACTAGGTGGATTAAAACAGGTTTTTAATTCTAGTATCGTGTAATGTTCTCAACAAACCAAGACGGAGTATCTTTAAACATGTCATTATTTAAAATTATAAAGAGTAAATGTGCAAAATCGTACCGGTGAGTTTCTTTTGCATCCCTTCATCGTTCTTGTTAAATAGATCTTCCATTTTTTGCTTTTATTCTTCCTGTTTCCAGGATTCCAGCCGAATGATAGCACTTCGCGGCAACTGAAAATGAGAAAAAAAAATTAATTTTAAAAATAATGAGACTAAAATGAAATCTTACTTACAATATCCTTTTCTTTTTATTAAAGGCGAAATGGAGTCTTTACTCGATTAAAAGTATCTTACCTATTTTTGTATATGAATATACAATACGATAAACTTACTTTTTGGGTTACCATGGTATCTAAAAATAATACTTTCGCAAAAAAAGAGTAATGAACAGGATACTCAAAATTTGGGTAGGATATTTGAAACAGTCCCCCATTTTCTCCCAAGCCGGCAAGTTGTAGGATAGTTAGCGCACCAGAGTTGGTAAAGCCGGTAGCCAGAAACTTGTCCTTCTTGACTGGGGAAAATTTAATCCATTTCGCTGCATTTTCAATTTATTTATCCCGCATGCGTGATATTCATATGCACAGAAGTTTCAATGGCAGTAACAACTATAAAAATTTCCCAATCAGCAAAATTTGGAAAACTATGCCTTCCTTTATAGTTGATTCTTCCAATATTCTGATAAATCAATTTGAATTCTTCGAACCGACAAATTTTCCCAAACTATTCGATTAAACAGTAATCAAATAATTACCACGTACTGTTACCGTCTTTATCCAACTTATACAACTGTAAACGCATTCTCACACTATTTAGATACAGTTGACAAAGTACCTACAATTGTGCTATTTTTCTAGAATGTATCCCTTCCAACAGCTATGCATAGTCGTTGCGTTCCCAGACATAGTACCCCGTTCTAATATTGACGGCCTGAGCACTTTACCGTTTCCGCAGCATACACCCTCGCTTTTCTCCCGGAGGCTCATTTATGACCTGTACCTACCACGTTACTTTCCTGCCAAAGCGGTAGAACAAGTTCAAATGAATCTGCGGAGCAAAACAAGAAAACTGGTAAACCGCGAAATCAAAGCCACACACAACTAATAAAAGGTACAAATGAAGGTGGAGAAGCAGGAAAAAAACCGCGACCGCGATTCACTGCCGAGATCGAGAGAATGAGACATACGAGCGCGGAGAGTGAGGAAAACAGGCCCAAAAGAGCTTTTTAAAAACAGTTATATTATTAGTTTTCGCTCTCTGGTCCAGCCAGGCTAGCGAATGGCATTTTCGTTTCTAACATTGTACTACACCGGTGTAACACCGACTACATTCATTCGAACTTGGAATCAATAAGTCTATCTCCTTTTTTATACTACACCGGTGTAACACTATGAGAAAACGAAAACGCTATAAGTTCCATGATTTGCAGCAGCAGCAGCAGCTTCCATCGAGATCGACGTCGTCGTTGTTGTTTGCGCTTGATGCCAGGCTCTAAAGCCCGTGCAAACACCCTTCACCGGCAGCGACATGCACAGTGCTTGGTTGCTGTGGAACGTTAGCGGAACCAGCTGCTGGTGACGGTCGGTGCCCGTTGGGACTGGATTGGGGAGTTACTGTCAGATGGGGGAAAACTATATTGCTGTTGGAATTGTTTGGTGAATGATTTGTGGTTCATCTTTTTGGTTTTTTGGTATTAGTCAAATAGTATGAAATGAAAAAAAAAAAAATTAAAGTACTATGCTATAGCTGCTAAGCCAAGACAAGTTTCGGCTTCACTTGTGTCTCATCGGCATAAACAGAACTTCTGCTCGAACGGGACATCACGTTTGATCAGTCGTTTGATTGAAACACATAGTGTGTTTTAGTTTTAAGGGATTTGCGTCAAGCCGGCGCTAATCTATTCCGACAATACGTTAGTGTCGGTTTCTGAAGAGGCGAAGCCGAAACGCAACATAGTATGAAATAAGGATTGGTGCCCTCCTGTACAAAGACTGGTTTTTACCAACAAATTTTCACCCTAGTGAGAAACTTTGGTTTTTACCAAATTTTTCTCCTTAGGGTGAAATATAGCATAGTGCTTTCGCATAGGCCTGCTAAGCCAAGACAAGTTTCGGCTTCACTTGTGTCTCATCGGCATAAACAGAACTTCTGCTCGAACGGGACATCACGTTTGATCAGTCATTTGATTGAAACACATAGTGTGTTTTAGTTTTAAGGGATTTGCGTCAAGCCGGCGCTAATCTATTCCGACAATACGTTAGTGTCGGTTTCTGAAGAGGCGAAGCCGAAACGCAACATAGTATGAAATTAAAGTAGTTTATGAAATTAATTTCTTTGGAAATCAGTAAGTTTCGATATTGTATTCAAATGATGTTTCTGAACGCATCTAAAATAATTAACCCATTCTAAGGCAGTGGCAACTATTTTGCCACCTTTTCGTTTCGTTCAAAACGCAGGAATATGAAAGTGTTCCAATCTTATGAAATCTACTTGTTAGGAGACTGGCAGCTCTTCTTGTTACTTTTTATTGCGATACAGTGAAAAGTGTCAGATTGGTGAAGAGTTTTTGAAAAAAAAAATAAATAAGGCGATTTCCTTTTGGACAATAAAATTAGCTCGATTTTGAAAAAAATGCTCTAGACCCTATAAGTTGGTGATACAAATTTGTAAAAACAACTATTTTTAACCCGAAAATTTGGTTTATGAGTGGTAAAAGTTGCAACAAAAAAAATGAAATGAATAAATGAACGTCTGTAATATGTATCTAATTTTTCAACTCCTTTTCAAAAACCAGGGGTTATTTACTGTTAATCATGTAAGAATCAGTAACCCACCTTAATTTCTTTTTGAATTTCTGCTTCAGCTCGATATGTTTTTATATTTGCACCAATCTCGTTGGAAAAACATCAAACACTACAAAGACTGACGTTTTCTAACGGGCGGTAGTAGTATATTTTCAAAACAGTTTTTATTACGAAATAAATGTAAATATATTCTAAACTACGTGAGAGAACCGTGTTTCTATTAATATAACATTCATTAATGGCCCCAAACTCTGGGCCTTTTAAAGGGGTTAAATTGCAATTGTTTACTGATAAATTCAGTTACTTTACTTGCCGCTATCCAAGAATCGAGTTGTTGCACCGTTCGCTTCTTGAAATCGCTTAGGATTTCAGTCTTTTTTAAATCAATGAAAATTTCGAAGTCAACCATTTCAAAGTTTAAATTTTAATTGCACCACTAAAACTTAGTGGCGTATGCTTTCAAAACGACTTTCAATTATTTTACGCTACATCTAGTTTTCCCATTTGTAAAGAGACCAGAAATTCTCGGTGCCTATGTCGGATATGCAAAAAAAACACGCACGAACTTTGTCCTAGTAACATTTTATGTAAAAATACGAGACTTTTCGAAGTATGAAATGAGTGCTCATAAACTATATGACAAAAAAACTATGAACGTATTTTGAACATAACTGGCACAATGAATATCTATGTGCCAAATATGGTTGTATCCCCAGTAGTTGGGTTTCAGTTCGTCATTTTTGAAATGGCGTATAATGGTATAATTTTGAGGTTTTGTCAGGCTAGGCGACACTGTGTGCCGATGGCCAACTGAGGCTTTAGGAGATATGCGGGTCGAAGCATTGTCATTATTTCTGGTTTGGCAAGCGACAACTTCAGTGCCTGCTGTCGAGGAGAGGTCAATTCAATTGAAAGAATATCGGTTTTTGCAGAGCCGTAGCAACCTAAGGGGCAATGGGGGGAGGCTTTGCCCCACCACCCGTTTTCCACCGCACCATGTCTTTCTCTTATATATGATCTATTACTGGAATGAAATGAAAGAAATTAAAGAATAACCAAATAAAATAAAGAGATCTATTTTTTTATAATGTGTTAAATAATATCGGCCCGAAATTTCACCGCTGCAAATTATATACAACACAACGCGGACCGGCGCATGTATGTGTTGGTGGTTTATTGTCCAGTAAACGGCCAGTGGGCGATATCTCTCAATTTATCCACCGTGAGTATCTACCAGATTATGGTTGAGTGAAACGGCAACGTCGAGCCTTGTCATAGACTAGTATATCTGGGCGGTTGTGGTGTAGGAATTGGTGCGATATAACAGTGCGATCCCAGTACAAATAGAAATGGGAATTTTCCAGAACAGCTATAGACAGATAACGGTAGTTCGACACAATCTCTTCCAAAAGATCAATTACTGGTACAAAATCTTAGCAACACTGTTGTGACGCTCGGTGCTGGCTGCGATGGCCAGTACTTAGCAACCTGCCACAATATAGTGGCTGGTCTTGTGCGGCGAATGGTACATCTGGAAAATATCCATGATGTCTCCTGAAATTCCTTGTCGTTATTATCTTGTCCTGGATGGATTTGGTGTCAGATTCGATCACTAAACAGCTTTCTTCGTCCACTCTGAAATCTTTCTTCTCCGCAGTCTGCAGATTGTAGTTAAGCTTGTAGATCGTTGGTTGGCATTTTGTACGAAGTACTCACGCAGTCGTAGCACCTGAGCTACGCATAGTGCCTAGATGTCTACTATTCCTTGTGCCTTTGCAATGCTAATCGTTCCAGCGCTGACTGAGGTTGGTGGCTTTCCACTTGCCTTCTTCAATTTTCTCTCAAGATTTTCAAGGTCTGATCAGCTCCATGCGATCACGCCGAAACTGTAGGTCAACGCGGGGACTGCAAACGCGTTGATTGCTGTGACTTCAACTTCTTTGTCCCTTTGTGTCAACTTTGAACGTCCCCCTCAAGATGCGGAGCGTTCTAGACCGCAACACGTCTTTCCCACTTCTAAGCTGCAGTGTTGTCGTCCCCCGCTCCATCACCTGCCGCAGAAACCACAACCTTATACATCTCCAATACCGTGATAAGGGATGAGTGCGGTATTAGAGTCGTATGGCTTCTTGTAAGCCAAAATCGAAAATCTTTCTTCGCCATATGCTCGCTGGGTTTGGTTATGGCGTTGACGACATCATTCTCACACTGAACTATTTTGTTAAAACAATTATAACGTGGGGTGGGTGTAGGGTAGTTGATAAATCGATTGCCTTGTACGCAACGCACCTGGGTTCGAGTCCCGACCCCGCACATAGGGTTAGAAATTTTTCTAACCCGAAGAGGCGAATGACCTTAAGATTAAAACCTTTATAATCGAAATAAAAAAAATTATAACGTTACCTATGCACAAATATAATCAATGACCTATCGTACTCGAGAAACGGTCTAGTGAGAAGGTTTAGATTCAACAAATCGGAACCACTACACGGATAAACTCCAGTCCGTTTTATGCCCTGTTCACAGTATATGAGAATACAATTTCTTAATTTAAATTCATTAAGCAGAAAACTACCTTTGAAACACAGCTATTAAGATTGAATTAAAGTATTGCTGGAATTACTTAAATCTTGCACCTCAAATCAATTCAATTTAGTACGGAGAAGTATTTTCCACACTTGAAATTTTGAAAGACAAATATTGTGAACTTGATGAAATGTCTTTTTTTAGATTAGTTGAATGTGCATTGAAATTTTTGTTTCCTTTTTGCTTTCTTTATTCTCAGACAACTGACAGCTAGAAAAACAACAATATTTTTCAGCTAATTTGGAGAAAAAAATTGTTCTACAAATACCATCAAATCTCAACCGTTACAGAGTTACTGAACTTTTTGTGTAAAAAAATTATTTGTCTTAAAATACCTCTAACTTTAAAAGTATACTTTGTATTTTAAATATTTTAGTTCCATTCGAAAGGTGAGAAAATTTCCTATTGAATGGTGTTCTCATATCTTTTTAATAATTAGTTTTAATGACCTTTTAGCTGAAAAGTAGTTAAAAGTTAGTGTTTTTGAGGAAGTTTTTGCTAATTTTCTCGAAATAATTAAGTATGATTATATCAATATTCATTATCCAAAAGTTAGTCTTTAGGACGATTCATAATTTGCTCTTGGACGTCATATTTCTATCTCTTTGTAATTGTCCTCATCCTATCTCTTTGTAATTTCATTACTATACTTTTCCTGTAACCGACTTGCAAGTGCTTGAAAGACTCTAATCGAAAAAAATATGCTGTGTATCGTTATTTACAAGGTTTCATTGGAAAGCTGAGAAAATGTCCTATCAGTTTATGTACAAATATCTTTTAGTTAAGGGTACTAAATGATTTTTTACTAACGAAATAACTCAAAATTTGCGTTTTTTTTGGAGAGTTTTGTAATTATTCTAATTATTAATCAACAAAATTTATCGTTACTATTGTTCATTTGATGCCCCTTAATGTTCTTTATAACTTTTTATTTGACACATTGTCTATATCTCTTTTCATTTTGCTGCTATTTAATAGTTAACACAGCACGACTCGCCACAAATGTAATGGGTTCGAAATCGTTATTTTTGCATATGAAACAATGTAATAAAAACGATTTTGCATCGAAACCGAAAGAGATAATTGAATGGAGTCAAAGAAAGAACTGTAGAACTTGCTAAGATGCATTATTTCCATGATAATAATGGTTATGTTTATTATTTACTATTTTGAGAAAATTAACGAAAATGCTAATAATAGCACTAACTTTAAACTAATTTACTTCTAAAAGAATACTAAATTAACTTAACTGAAAGGTATTAATACATTTTTCTCTGTAAAATTTTCCTCGCTTTCGAATAAAAAGAAAGAAAAAGTACAATAAGTGTCATACTTTTTCAATTAGAGCTGGTATTAGTGAAAATGAGATAATAATATCCAAGTTAAATAACCCAAACTCATTAAAATAAGAAAAGGTAAGTGTATCATGTCAAAGAACGAATTATGCAGCTCTTCAAGACTAACAATCTGGATTATTAAAATGATGAGGTTAACAATTCGGATTTTCACGAAATGAACGAACAGTCGATTAAAATTGTTCAATTTTCAATAAATTACTTTGAAAAGCTTACTTATACTCATTAGCTGAAACATGTGAGGACATCACTCAATAGAAAATTTGCTCACCTTCCCAATGGATCTAAAATATTTGAAATGCAAAGTATACTTGTTGAGTTAGAGGTATTTTACGACAAATGAGTTTTTAACACAAAAAGTTCAATAACTTTGTAATGGTTGAGATTTGGTGGTATGTGTAGAACGATTTTTTTCTCCAAATATGACAGTCTATCACCCCTCGAGAGGTTCTTAACCATGAACCAAACACCAACCATTTTTAGTTTAATCAGCTGAAACGAAAATCAGCAATTGCGAAATTATAATTTTGCATTTGATGGGATTTCAGGGCAGTTTTTGCACTTCTGCTTGAAAATGCATACCACCCCGGTACACATCAGTCGGAAAGGATTAGACAGCATTGAACTGCTGACCAACAAGCTTCCCTTTTAGTTGCAGTGGCTCTCCAAGAAACCCGTGAGGCCCTATCTGTTTGGTTATTTATTTTAAGGGAGGCATCTGGTGGTAAGTTCTTAAACCGAAGGTCCTTTTGTTCTGCGATTTTGAAGGCAAGGCAAAAATGGACCTTTTTTGTAATATTAAGATCTATTTATACATTCATTGTGTATGAAAAAAAATACGAGCATTCCAAGAGTAGACGTCCAACCATTTCCACGTCGAAGAGCGCCGCGAATACGATAACTCTTGCTAAAATTGTCTGACACATGAAATGCAATAAGATTTATACCCAAGTAACCAATAAGCATTATAACGTAGCCTAACATCTGCCTTAGATTTAGGTCTACCTATAAGCACTCTTAAAGAGCCGCTAACCGATATATCCTGATATAGTGCCAGTATTATGCCATAAAAGGCGAAAAATAGTTGTATTACTGTGCAGAGATTGACAGCCCGAATGCAATTATATAGCATCAGTGCACAAATGTCATGCTATTAGAACGCTGTCACCAGTGCACAAATGTCATTGTATTACATGCTTTGAAGATTTTTGAAGCATGTTCGTCTTATATCAGATTTATATACGTATATAGAATAAGCGATAATGCTATATTTCGGCTGTGCATGTATGCATTAATGATGCTAATATTGAGCTTTATTGCATTGTTAATGTTATGATGGAGTTTCAATGCAACATTTGCGCAAATGCATAGCCAATATTGTGCAATGGCTTAATGCTAATGGTTACTTGGGTGAAGCTTTGACTTGTAGCTACTCGATGGACAAAAAATAATAGAAAAAAGTTCGAGATTCGGAAAATACCTTCATGAAAACCGAAAAATCTCACATTTTACTGTAAAATTCGCTCATTTTTCTTCGAAATAATAGGGAGAAAAAAATTATTTAGTTTTCTATGGTTCATCGACAGGCTACACCTATTGTGCATGCTTAAATCAATTCAATTCGTTGATTAGTTATCGTGATCGCCAATTTGAAAAACGCGCAGTGTAAGGGCTACGCCAGTGGCTGCAATTACTTTTAACCCTTTCATGCCCAACTTTTTTTCAGCGCATGTGGAGTTTCAAAAATATTTTTCCTTGAAACGGAGGGATCACGAAACACGAAAAGCCTTTTTTCATAAAAAATAGGTGCTAGCAGCTGCTCAATTTTCACCTTCCAATGCACAATACACTTCTCCTAGAATATTTACCTTTGCCTGGAAAACGGAACCAATCTTGATCCTTGTAACTGTTAATGCTTAAGTGAAAGGTAATACTCACATTTATTAGTCTTACTTGTTTTTGTGAGCAAATCTTGCCTCAATCAACAGTTATAGCTGCTTAAAAACGTTGTTGTCCACAAACAACAAGGGCATGAAGGGGTTAACAGCAAAGCTAAATGTTGCTAGCAAACGACTTTCAATTTATCGCTGTATGAAGTTCTTATACGTACTCCACATGGACAAAGAATCTCCTTCATTATTAATCAACTTTCTCCCTAGTGGACGAAAATAGTTTTTACTCAAATTTTTCTCCACTAAGGGGTAGTCTGTATAGTATAGTAAAAAAATCCTTTAACTGGCCGGCAGATTTCCGCAGAAGCTAATAACTATGGCACCTTTTAACCGATTTGAACAAATTCTAATGTTTTGGATTTAAGAACTCAAACGCTTTTAAAATCTGGGAATATGAACCGGATGTATGCATCTGGTTCCAGGTAATCCCGGATACAATTTGAAAAATTTAAATGAACTTCCAGCAATATATTTGTATCGTATCGAAATTCTTGGAATAGACACTGAAGTTTGTTCTTATCGTTTAGAGACCATATAAGCCCATTCATAAATTTCGTAACGCTTTTAGAGGGAGGGGGTCCGACAAATTGTGAAATACCGTGACATATGGGAGAGTGGGAGTAAACTAGAACGTCACGTAACATGTGTTACTGACGAAGTTTTTTTCAAAGAATTTGTCCGTAATAGGGCATTTTTTCATTACGTAATTTAGGAATGGTCCTTATGGCGATTTTACCTGAGAATGATTATTTAGGGCTATGTGAAGCAGTCCTCCAAGACAATTCCAAGAATTTTGACATCCATGTTATATTTGTATTTGTATTGTATTGTCTTCGATTAAAAAAAGTTACGTCGCACAGACTTAGACTGAACACCAAATTAAATCAATTCTTAATTTAAACGATTCTTTACTAATATTACAATCAAACAAATGATATACACTGTTGAAGAGTTGACAGCAAACATCCAAAGGATTATCCTGGCAGTACTGCGTGCGATGTGTTGAGCGTCGGGAAAAATCAATTCTCCGGAAAGATCTTCCCGGAACGTTGAGGTCAAGTTTTGCTAGAAGCGCAGGAGAATCTATATTGTCTTTCAGAAGGTCGAAAATGAAAAGTCGTTGCAGAAAGATTTGTCTGTTTAGTAGCGTAGGGAAATTGATGAGGATACAGCGAACTTCATATGAAGAAAGCTGGAAACGATTTTGCCAGGGTAACCACGAAGTGCAAACCTGATAAAGTTCTTGTGTACCCGTTCGATACGATTATTGTAGGGGAATTGTGGGAAAAACCGACACTGTGGGTAAAACCGACACCCCACAACATTTCCTAGAAATCAAATTTTTATTCATTTCATAATGATACATTATTATTAGTACGTTTGTTTAGAGCATTTGAAGAAAAATTGGATTTACGTTAGTACGCCGAATGTCATAAAAATAAACAAAATATACGACAGCAGCGTTCATACTCATCTGGATGTTAAATTTTGTTGGTAGATTTTAAGGTTTTAACCGAACAAAAGCTTTTCAAATCACCATATTTTTCAGTACCTATTATTATCGGTCTGTTCTATGATCAACAAAGTGTATTGAAGACGAGTTTGAGAAATTCAATATTTTTAATTGCTTTTATAAAAAAATGTGCGCTGTTGGGGTAAAACCGACACCCTGTGGTTAGGGTAAAACCGACAGGCTGTTAAGATGGTTGTGTATACTTGCGATTCATTTCAAAATACTGGGGATCTTTGTGACACTTCAATTAGCCTATTAGAACACTATAGTATTAGCAGAAATACACAGAAATACTTTTATTGTGTTTATATTTTGTAAGTCCCTTTAAAAATCAAAAATTGGAATTTTTGCTTATCTGATTCTATCGAAGCTTTTGCTATTTCTGCAAAAAGCTCATCAAACCGAATTTATAGTGTTCTCTTGGTTTGTCATAGACGAACTTTATCACAATGAGACAATGATCTTATGTATACCCCAATAGATCGTTGATGATCAGAGAAGTCAGAGAAGTGTGTGTGTCACTTATAAGTGAATGAATCCAATTAGCAGAACGTAGAACGCTTGCAAATCTTCTCTTACGAAATAAAATGACACTGGTGGTTGCAATGATGTGCGCAAGGATTATTTGGAAATACTCATATCAATAAATAATCCTATAGCATGAAATACTCTTATTTATAGTACTACGCTTTCGAACTTTCTTCCCCTCACTACACGATGAAGCAACAAAAAGCACATATTTGCATCATACATACTTACACTTTATTAATCACGCATATATCTCATTTTCAATAAAGATAAAGATTTTAATAATGTGGGGAGAAAATAAATTAAAGGGGGTGTCGATCTTACCCCTATGGGGTGTCGGTTTTACCCGCAGTGCCTACAAAAAGTCACTTTGTTTTCCAAGTTTTACAACCAATAATTTTTAATGAAATTAATTTTTTGAATCGCTGAAAAAATTAAGTCTTATTAAGAATTTTCTGAAGAAGAATTCTGCATACAAACTATAATTTTATTGGTTTTGTGGCAACTTAGAAAAACTGTTAATCTTAAGGTGTCGGTTTTAACCATAATTCCCCTATATGGTGTGATACGGTGCCCAAATGGTAACGCCATATTCTAGAACACTGCGTACCAGTGTAATGTATAGTGTTTTTAGACAATACACATCATTGCAATCACGAGTGTTGCGTTTGATGAGTCCAAATACAGCGTAGGCTTTAGCTATAACGGAAGAGTTATGTAGGGTAATTTCGGGTGAGATGCCGCACTTTCTATATCTCGTATATAGGGTCAATTTTATACGGTAATATGATATTTTGAGTTTGTCATTAAAAGAATTACAACACTGAAGATGTAAAATAATCCTTATTATTAACTCACGAAAATTTAATTAATGATTATGTGCGTGCAGTTGCATCACGGAGTGCCGAAAATTTTTCAGTAACACATTAAAATTTCGTTTTTTTAATTGTTCGATTTTTTTGGGTACATCATGTATCGGTTGAATAGCTGGGACCTTTTAGAAGGCATTCTGATCATGAGCACGGTCATCCATAATTTCAGAGGAAAGCGTCGTCGTGCGGCATCTCTCTCCTACAATTGGGATCAGAGTTAAAAATATTCAAATTCATTGAATGAAAATTGATCATATTCAGCCGCATTCATATTCAATATTCAGTGACGCAGCTGAAAACGTCAAACGAACAAACTGCCCATTCATCCATGCAGATTTTCATTCGTATCCGATTATTATACGAAGCGAACGTGCAACAACGAATCAAAAGCATCAAAGTAGGCCCTGGCACAATGTAAGCGATGATGATTGTTGTTTCATATGCTTTATCGGCATTTGAAAACATTTTCCTAGATAATTAGTGTAATAAATATATTGTACGATATTCAACTGAATGAATAAGATGGATAGTTGAATGAATATTTTTTCTATTCACCGCGAGTTGCGAACAGGTTCGTTTTCAGCCGTCAAAAAAGAGCTTCGATTATTTTTAACTCTGATTGGGATAGATGCCACATCAAAATTGCGGGTGAGAATCCGCACTCGATGGCGGAGGATACGTAATTAAAATAATTTTTTTTTCACCTCGGAATGTTATTAAACGATCATTTATGTCAGGTATAGGTTCTTAATAAGGTATATCCACAGAACAGGCAGACCTACCACAGTGACATATAGGATTATGAGTCTATTTATCTATATATTTAAACGGGCGATATGTATCTAAGTTGCTTCGGTTTATTCTTTAAAGCTTAAGGCACTAATTTTCGTGAACGCAGTGATTTGTAGTGATGTCAATACTGGGATAAAAACGAAAATTTCAACGAATTGATGATTTTTCAAAATGAATCTTTCAAGAACAAAGCTAAGTTATATAAATTCATTGTTGGGATAAACAACCAAAAACTGCTTTTAAGGAACCCCTACCAACACATAGATGTTATTGCTCGTACAAACATATAAATAAATAGTAGGGGAGAGAGGGTCACAGTGGAACACATTTTTTCAATGATTTATTTTTAGAGTAAGAAAACGTTTTTAATGTAGCTCAATATGATATATTGTTTCAAATATTACTAAACAAACACATATCTTTTTTTAGAGGATACGTTCAACAGAAAAAGCATTTTTTGAAAAAAATATGGTTGGTAGTAAAACGTTTCAGTGTACCTCACAGGTAGGAACAATGAAACATGGCGTCGTCTTCAGTGAAACAGTATTTTATTAGAAAATCTTATCCAATAATAATAATAATATAAAGTAATAAATAAAAGTATTTTTATGGTAACACAGAAAAGCATATTTAATATCATTAAACATTGCATCATTGCATAACATTCACGTCCTTTTTTCGTGGACAAAAGTGGATGTAGTGAAAGGCATAATCGGCGGTGCTTCGTTTAAAACTTATCGTAACTCTCGTTTCCTAGGATTGTCTAAACCTTTGCTTCGCTTTCAGTTTGGATACAGGAACGCAGAGTTTGGATGTTCCACGTCCTTTTCTTTTTGTCGGATCGGCAGGAACGAGAGTAGACGGTACACTGTCAGGAACTAAGACCATCGGACGCTCATTTGATGATCCGTTTATTTCCAGTGGTTCTTCTTTAATATTTATCTTCTTCCTTGCTGATTTTTCTGTTTTCTCCAAACGTTTCTGCTTGCATTGCTTAGCCTCAAGTTCTTTTTTTACAGGTGTGTCGGTCGCAAGCAAGCATCTACCTCTTGTTCGACGCTTTCCCAATTTTATATCCCTGCTAGGGAATCCACGAATATTTTCCGGGCGCACCAATGGCAATAGAGAATTTTCTTCTTTTTTTATTTGTACCACTGTTGTGATGCTCGCGCTATTCTTTTGAATTAGTTGCGGTAATTGTTCATTCAGTTCGTATTTAGATGTGTGTGATACTGCAGTGTCCGTGCTTTTTTCGACTGGAAAATCTGGTTGGAGTTCAGGTTGAGCATTAGATGGGTTTGCCCTTTCAGAAACAGCCGACGGTAGAAAATCAATGTCAGTGAAAATATGACGATTAAAGGGGAATATTCCAGTTTTTTTGAATGCTGCAGAAATATTCTCGTTAGTCATACTTTTCCTGTACGCAACACCAACACATTCAGCTACGTTGTATATTGTCATAGGACACCCCGGAGTGCGCATTAGTAATGAATCAATAGCCGCATTGTAGTACAAACTGAACGATCGAAACACGCCAACGTCCAGAGGTTGTAGTTTATTGCTGCAGTGTGGAGGAATTGTCAAAATCGTAACACCGTTGTCTTTTGCCAGATCCAGCACTTTTATGGACAAATGGCTCTCGTGATTATCATAAATCAACAGTGTTGGAGATTCTTTTGAAGAATTTGTGTATTTTATGAAGTGCGTCAGCACTTCTACAAAGAGCTCGCGATTCATCCAACCTGATGGGTTCGCCAAACCTAAGGTTCCTGCAGGAGCACCGTTTAGCATAATGCTTCGAAAGTGCACACGAGGGAAAATCATTGCAGGTGGCAGATTGTTTCCTGTGGCACCGATAATCGCACATGTCGTTACTAAAGTTCCTCTTTCTCCACTGGTTACCTTGCTGACCAGGGGACGGAAACCCTTTTGCGCAATTATTTTCGGTGATTTTTGAACCGTCATTGTTCCAGTCTCATCGAGGTTGTACACTCTGGTTCCATCAGCGAACTGAGGATGTCTTTTCATAACGTCGTTCAACAAATCAAAAAACGCATCAACATTTGTACGATTGAATGAGGAAGCTCTAGCCATGCTACAACCTTCGGGGCTTCGAAGAGACAAATTAGGATGTCGGCGCATGAAACCGTAAAGCCATTCTTTACCCGCTAACTTGCAGTGGTCCCATTTTGGAGGGTACTTTAAATTATTTGCAAAAGCCATTTCATAGGCTAGCTTCCTAACCTCAATCTTCGTCAATCCGTACATCATATTTGCGCATCTGATAATGTATTCCGCCAAACTATCCTCAAGGGCAATACTGAATATTTTGTTCACTGCATAATTCGGGCGCATCATCACCATTTCTTCCGCGTTTTGCCTCTGTTTTTTCACATATCTGTGTAGAGTGGCAAAGGGCAAGTGTTTTTCCCTGGCTACTGAACGAATTTTCTCTCCCTGCAGGACTCCGCATCAAATCCTCGGTAAAATTTCCGATGTTTGATTTTCGCTTGGGTTTCCGTGGCATCTGAAACAGATAAATGTTCTATATTGGGTGAAATTTTACAGTTTGTTTGATCTTACGGTTCTGAGTTTTTCGATCGTAAGATTCTTACCACCGCAGGATCATGAATCGGATAATGTTAAAAATCCGCCCCTTCGTGTACGGCGATGTAAACCTGCAATAATAACTTATTAGAAGGGTACAAACTAAAGATAATTTACAAATTTCTTACGGTTTGGATTGCTGAAAGACGAACCGAATCACGTTTGATGATGGTAAACAAAAACAAAACAATTCTAGGGCAGAGTTGCCAGAATTTCTTTAGGCAGTTGAATTAAACTATATAATTTTTTCCAGTTTGCTAATTTTTGAGATTTTTATTTCCTGTCGACTGTAAAAAAGTACACGACTTTAAAGTTATTTGAAAAAAAAAAAAACTTTAAAATGCAGTAATTGATGGAAACAGAGCAACTACTTGAAAGTTTCTGCGTATTTTGATTGAAACAACGTTTTTATATTTGGCAACCAGACGAACGTTGGTATAGCTGTGTTAATATGTATGCACACAAACGAAAGCTCGCTATAGCGAAATATTTTACCAGGTTTCCACTGTTACCCATGCATTCTTGTTCCATTGTTCCCCGATGGGTATTTTTTTGAAAATAATGGAAATGCAAATAAACATGACTCGATAGTGAAAAACTACATTTGCAACAAATATTGATCTGTAAATTTGCTATACATTGCAATATATTGAAAATGTAACTTATAAATCGTAACTCCATAAAACAGAATAATGTATCGCATTGCTATTTTACTTTTGCTGTAGCGAAACAAACAAATAATTTAAAAGGGAGCTAGAAGTATCAGAAATCTTCCAAATTACAACAGCACCTGCATATCATGGATTAGCATGAAATGTGATGGAATAAGACGACTCTGTTTATGCATGCTCATGTTATATCGTATGTTTCACTGTTCCTGCTGATCCACTGTTACCCTCTCTCCCCTACCCTTATTTTAGTTACTCCAACTTAGCTGTTACACAAGGTTGCGAAATAAAACTATTTTTAAAATGTTGACTAAAAAAATGGTTGTAGAAATGGTAGTACCCCCTTAAGAAAAGTGTAGGTGCTAGCCGATTTATGGGTGTAATCAAACTTCATGAAACTCAGCTGAAGACAGACCTAATAACAAAAATATCAACGAGAGGCACAAAATACTTTTGTTCACCATTGTGACCACGGTGCGGCATCTCTCCCGCAATGACCCTTTTTTTAAATGTTCATGGAAAATTGATAAAAAATTTCATGGCAAAAACCATTTCACAGTATTTTAGAGACATATCGCAATTGATAAAAATGATTTCATCAAATATTGAAAGGTTTACTTTGATGCAGGATCGATTTTTAGAAATGTGCGGCATCTCTCCCCAAATTACCCTACGGTAAAGCATAGTTTACAGTCGAGAATGACACCAAGGTCTTTGACGGATACGACTCGTTCTACGAAAGCAGAACACATTGAGTATTCGAACTTAATTGGAGTATGTACTCGTGTAAAAGTGATTGTGCTGCATTTTTGAATATTCACACTCATTCCGTTTCTGTCGCTCCAGTGTATCATTGACTGGAGCGACAGAAACGGAATGAGTGTGACGTCCATCTGCAATGCACAACAGTCTACCATAGTTGTTATGGCACAGTAAATTTTAAATCATCAGCATACATGACTTTAGAAAACGATAATTCACTGCAGAGGTCGTTCACAAAGAGCACAAATAGAAGAGGTCCGAGATGACTCCCTTGAGGAAAGCCCAATGAAATGTGGAAAGGATCCGAGAGTGTAGTTCCAAGCCGCACCGAGGCGCTACGATTCGCAAGATACGAGGAGATCCAATTAGTCAGCCAGTACGGTAGACCAGTCCGCCTTAGCTTTTCCACAGCAAGCTGATGAGGTACATGGTCGAAAGCTTTCGAGAAGTCGATGTACGCCGCATCGATCTGTTGTCGTTTTTCCAATTTATCAATCAACGACGACACGTACCTCAACAGATTTGTAGTTGTCGAGCGCTTTTTTACAAAATCATGCTGGTCCCAAGTGATGATGTGTTTTAACGCGGGGTTGATAACATCTAACAAAATACTCTCGAAAATTTTAGGAAGGCAGAAGATTGAAATTCCTCTATAATTGGTGACATCATGTACGTTGCATGTTTTGTGGATTTGAGTTATCAAAGCTTCCTTCCACTTCGTGGGGCAAACATTTTCAGCAAGAGATCGATTGAATAATGGAGATGCTGGTAGCGCCAAAGATGAAGAGCAATTCTTGATGAACGATAGTTGTAGCCCGTCGGACCCCGGGCCCTTGCAACTGTCAATCCCCCGAAGATTAATATGTACCTGATGTTAGGTGAATGATACAGGCAAATTCAGAGTGAACATTGTTAAACTACTCAAGAACGATTCAGACAAAGGTGGTGAGTTATTACTTAGCACATTTTGAAAGAATGACGAGAATAGATTTGCTGACTCCGCTGGTGACGTTGATGTCCTGTCTCGATAGTTGACGCATTCCGGGATTCCACCAGAACACGTTTATTGTCAGTATTCTATTGATACTCACATCATATCCCAGTAATAGAACACATATCCGAAAATCAGGATTCTCGGAAAGCAGATGAAGCAGTTCACTGAATCCAACCTTTCTGAACATATCCAAATCGGAAAAAATGTCAGAAGACAGAAGTAGGCTTTGGTTAGAAGTGGACTTTTTTATCTGTCGCGTTTTGCTTCAGAATTTTTTTTCCTTGTGAATATCTACAGTAAATATGATATAATAATTGCGACAGTAAGTGCTGGAATTAGGATTAAAATTGATGAAGTTATAGAAGTTAGTTATGTTGTGCTCTCTGCTGGGACACAGGAACAGGTTTGGTCTTCACACTGAAATTATCAGCAGTCTTTGGTGTACTTCAGTTGCAGTTTATGTTGAGAATCAGAGAATCTGATCAAGGACCCCCGGGGCCAACCACGAGAATGGTCAAAGTTTGAAGAACCGCTGGTTTTTGGTGAGATCGTTTGAATTTATTAATTTGATCTTATTTGCATTGAACTTCAGTTACACTAAATATACATCTTTGTTTGACGCGCTCTTCTCATACAAACCATCAGGCAGTGCTTTAACGAGTATTGTAAATGTTGTTATTTAATTGTCTGGATTTTATTGAAGGAAGGAGATTCTTTGGCCATGTGAAGTGCGCATAAGAACTTTTACTTATGGATTCAACACTTTGTGACTCTTCATACATCGATAAAATGAAAGTCGTTTGCTAGCAACTTTTGACTCTGCTGTTAAAAACAACTGCAACCAATGGCGTAGCCCATAGCGAGTAAAGGCGCTTTATCCTAGGCTTAACAGCCAGGGCAAGGTGTAAATACCTCTGTCCCATCTCAAAAGACCAAAGGAGTGACATTAACCTTCTTAGCAAAGTCACTCCCAACGATTTATCATATACCCTTCAAACGGAAACGGTTGGTACGGTTGTCCTCGTTTCTTCTTCCTTTAAGATTCAAAACTATTCGTCAATCAAATTGTTTATTAATTGAATAATTTGGCTGCCGTTTAATTTTGAAACATCTTAAAACCAAACTGTACACAGTAGGCCTGGCCGTTTTAATATTTGCAACATATGAAAATATGCTTCAAATATTAATGTTGACAAGAAAAACACCACAGAATAACTGTAGTGTTTTCCAGGATGCTTTTCAATACTGGCTGTGTAAGGGTTAGAATAGAATAGAATATCCAAATCGGAAAAAATGTCAAAGTTATAAGCATTTTAGTTTTTCAGTTCCGAGTGATGACCCAACATCACTAAGTATCAATTTTCATCTTGGGAAAGAACACTGGAATTGATTAGACTGGATTCTGAATAGGTACCCTGTAAAACGCATAACGGTTAACACCTAGTATGTTAATTATTTATTTGCTTTATTAAACACTTTTTTATGATTTCTTCCATTTAATTCCACTATTTAAATTAAAATAGTACAATTAAACGGAAGAAATCATAAAAAAGTTTTATATGAAACATTCCACTAAGTTACTCAAAAGCAGTGCTTTTTTAAAGTGTTTATTTGCTGCTTGGTGAACATACTAAACCTGGGCAAATATAACAAGAATTATCTATTTAAAATAAGAGATAACAATACATAATCATAAATGATAACTACAAATTCGCAACCACAACATATGACGTTTTCTTGCAAAATGTATCTTGTCATAAATAAATGTAATCGTCAAAATGTATTTTCAACTATTGCGGATCACATTCATTTTACAAATGGTTCAAGCCAGACCACTAAACCAGAAAAAAAACAAATCAAACCACCTCCCACTAACGGTACGCCGACCCATTGGGTGGGTGTGTACGTACCTACTACAACTCCTGGTTCGCCGCGATGCAGGCTCTCGCTCACCTCCATTGGACCCCCGTCTTGGTGTCTCCAGCAGCGCCGTCAACCTAGCCGAGTGAGCATCGGGTTGGTTGGAAAGTGAGTAAGCGAGTACACGAGAGGGTGGTACAGTGCAGTGTGTGTGCTGTTTGGGTTTGGGTGGTACGCTCATGATGCCTCGCTTGCTTATGTTTGCTGCTTTTGGCATGGCTTTGCATCGGCTCGCAGGCTGGTGGCTCTGAGACATTCTGCTGGGTTTTCGCTATGTGTGTACCTACCAATCTCTGTACCTTTTCCAGCTCCGCGTGGTTCGGCGGGTTGCTTGTTGCTTGTTTATTATGAATTTCATTTTCAGTATTGAGCTGTCCCGCGTGACGGCAGGACGTGTTTCTCCAAAAGGCGCGCTTGTGCACTCCTTCTTTTCAGCTTCCATAGCTCTCTACCACCGCTGCCGATTTAAGTTTGTTCTGTGATGTTAGAAAATCTTTCCATTTCCCAATCATTTCCAACCGGTCTGTTGTTTTTATTACTCCGGTCAAGTTGTGAACAGCTGTTCTTTAAAGACCTACATCCAGTACCTGATTAGACGGGCCAGTATCGAACCGTGGAAGAAGCCGGTTCCGCAAGTGTCAACTTCTTTAGCGGAATGTAAACAAAGTTGTTAAGTGGTTCGTGAATCGATTCCTCTGCATCTGTGCGTCCGAATGTGCCTCCATAGTGTCTCGAGACTATCGCAGTGACTCCGCCTAGCGGAAACTTGGTGACTAAGGCGCGATCCGCCGGCCGAGTCAAGTGCCCGTGTTTGTGTATTATGGGTTCTGATTACTGTTATTATCGTTTCAATTAGATCAATTTGCGCCAACTTCTGTTGCATTGTTGGGAGGACGGCTGAGCAGTTGTTGCTGTTTAGCGCTGGCCGGCATGAGTGAGTGAGTGTTTGCTCTCTATCTTTAGACTCGATAGGGGGGCTAGCCCAGCGAAGCATTGTGCGCGGTTGCTGCTGACTTGTGATGCATAATTGGAAAATTGGTGTTTATGGTACAAGTATGTTTACCTAAAAACCATACAAGCACAAACATACGAACCCAACGGCGCAGCCTGCGCAGTGTGAGAAAATCTCAACAATTCGGTATCTTGAGGTTGCTGCTAACCGGCCCTTCAGCCTAGAGTTCGCAGTGTCTAGCCAAGGTGAAACTTGGCCATTTGTGGTTCACTAATAGTAATAGTAGTAATAAGAGCAAACAATATAAAAGCGGCAACCAATCAATGTGAAGTGTTTCAGAATTTTTTTCTGGTGGCGAACTTGGAATCGACGCATGCCGGATGGGGAAAGCTTGTACTTAGTATCGGTTTTGTGCACCCATGCTGAACCTTGGTCTGAACTACTTTATTGTTATGACGGCGGCGAAGGCAGCGCTGGTTTCCGGTGTCTATCGAGAGATATATTTCTATAGGGCAACACAAGAGCTTCACCTGTAACCCTTCGCTCGAGGAATAGGCGGTTGGTTCCGAGCCGACCATTGAAGGAGTTGGCAAAGTCAATTACTAGGGAGGCAGCTGGGTGTCTTAAAACGTTGCCTGGAGCATATAATGTAGTGAGTGGTAAGTAATCCTAATGTTAGAGAATTATTTTTAAAGTAAATACGCGCATTTGAAGTTTGGGTTAGTCGAAACATCAGCTAATAATGTAGTTGAAATAAATTTTGCTAAACGCAACTATTTTTTAAACAGCCTATCCAAAATAATAATTTTATGCACGCAAAAAATTCATTCATAAATTCATGAACAAAAAATCACGATTTCGTAAACTGGACAATTTACGAAAACCGTGACCAAGTTCCTAAAATCGTGGGAAAAAAAAAAAAAAAATATATATATATATATATATATATATATATATATATATATATATATATATATATATATATATATATATATATATATATATATATATATATATATATATATATATATATATATATATATATATATATATATATATATATATATATATATATATATATATATATATATATATATGGCGTTACATTGCAATGTTTGGTAGGGTTACAGTGGTTGCTCCCTGGATATGTTTAATTTTTAATATGATTCGTGTTCATACTTAGGGGATACAATTGATTGAAGTATAACCATTAAAGCAGTGTTCATTTTGTTCATAAGTTTACTGACGAATTTTTCTGTCAGAATAGCATGATTTATGTTCATGATTTCACGGCTTTAATCACGATATGCGTAATTTTTATTCACGTTTTTGTGATATATATTTTATTTACATTTACATGAGTTTCCTGTTGGATTTTTCTGGCAGAGTAGTGTGGCTTATGTTAATGATTTCAGGAACTCATTCACGATTTCCGTAATTTCTATTCACGTTATTGTGATATATTAATCACAAGTAGAGTGATTCAAGCTCATGATTGCAGGATCATAGTCACGATCCGGTCATTACTTTTTCCAGAAAACTTCATTCTGTCTCCTTATTGTTTCTGAAGATATTGCTATGCCAAAAAATAGTGTAGACGACTATAAACAAAATATATTGTGAAAAAATACTTTTTTGATTAAGTTGCCAACACATTAGCCTCTTGCAATAAAATTCGTGAAAATATCGGTTTAATTCCTCAAGGTCTTAAATAGTATACTTATCAAATTAGTTGTGAACAGATATGTGAAAAGTTAATATGTATTCCATCGTCAAGAACAAAATGCTGTCATTACAGAGAATGCCTGTCTCAGACTTTGAGATAAGATTTTTAGATGAGGTTGAGCAGCGAAACTTAACTGAGATGTCGTTGGAACATTGATTATCTACAGATAAGTGTACGATTTAAATTCCAACAAACCTAGTTGGGGACAAAAAATTTCAGCGATAAGTTATCTATGTTATCTATGCATGGAAAACCGAGTCATCACAAGTTCAACTAAAAAAATAGTTAATTTTTTTATTTCGTCTAGTGCTGTTGTTACGATGCTCTGTTCGCTCAGGATACGAACGTTTCAGCCTCGGCACAACATTCGAAAAACATTCCTGGGTTAAAGCTTGAAAAGCTTATCTCAGCTTGCAACGTTTTATTAGCCTGGGCACAAACGCATATGCCGTTTACTAACGTGTCAGACACAAACAACTGAAGTTCAACTCATGTCATTGTTGATTTAAACTAGTTCAACGTTAAATACAACATACAGGTCGGACTCAATTATCCGGGGATTCGATCATCCATGTTTCGAAAAAAATTCAAATTTCAACTAGAATGTCTGATTATAGTGCTAATTCGATCATTGTAGTCAACAAAGTTTTTTTTTCGGGGAGTCTAGGGTTTACCTACCTCAGAAATAACTTATATATGGGTCATTCCGCGCAAAGTGGCTAAAAAAACTGAAACTTGGGATCGACCTTCACGGATTGGAACCAATTATGAAGAAATTGTTCATCTACAGCCAATATATAGTATCCTAAATTATTGTGGCATTTTTAACTCCCCCTCGGTTCATGGGAACACCCCTAATTTGAACAAATTGTTTCAAAAAAAAATTGTTTATGGGATTCTGGTACTGTTTGCACTAGAATCAATCAGAGAGATGATTTTTGAAGGATTTGTTTAATGAATTTAAAAAAAATTATAATTTTTACGGCAGTTTGTCAAATATGCAAATTTTAAACTAAAAGCACATTTTTCTTATAATACACATGTCGATTACTGTAGGCCTTTTTTACACATAAATACTTACTTGCGGTTTCTGGCACTATCTTGCGATAATGATGACATGCTTTTCAGGATTTTGTATGGGTACACTTTCTAGGATTCTGATTGAAGTTTTCTTAGCATTCCGATGGAATCTTTTTATAATTTCGATAGAATCCTTATTAGTATTTCCGTGGGGTTTTCTCTGAATTTTGATGCAGGATTCTAGAGAAAAGCTTCTCAAAGCTCTGGTGGAATCCTCCTCAAAATAGCATTCTACTGAAGATTGTGATTTTTTCATGATGCTGATAGAATCATGTTCCTATTTTCAATGAAATCTGGTGTGAAATCTGACGAATATCCTGCTCTGAGTTCCAGTGGACTTCGACACAATATTGATCTTCTTCCATTATCCCCTTCAACAATTGATTCCTGCTCAGAATTCCTTTCATGCCAATGCTGTTGATAAATAATCACGTTTTTAAAGGACTATAACTTTTGGTTTACACAACGTATGTTTACAACGACAAGTAAGCTAATAGCTGGGACTAATATCTTTCATTAGAGCACTAACAGTTATAAATATTATGATTAGAACAGAAGACATTACAATTAATCTGATTGGGTTCCGCTGTAATAGTGCTGCCAGGGATAGTTTCAGTTAATGGTGAATGTGAAATTTTGGAACATTTTCGTAGCCCAATAAATGTATATATTATAGGAAACTAAAAGAACTGTCTAATTTAGATTGCCTTCAACTACCTTTTTCATGCAATTGGACTTGATCGGAAGGTAAAGAAACAGACGACCCCCAGTTTAGGTACTTTATTTCTTCTAGTATACCAGTTATAGAATCATTTAGGGTAATTTGGGGAGAGATGTCGCACATTTCTAAAAATTGATCCTGCATCAAAGTAAACCATACAATAATTAATAAAATCATTTTTATCAATTGCGACAAATTTCTAAAGTACTGTGAAATGGTTTATGTAATGAAAAAAAAATTCATCAAATTTCCATGAACATTTTACAATAAAAGGTCATTGCGGGAGAGATGCCGCATGTGCAGGTGAGACGCCGCCCGTGGTCACAAACTGAAAAATGGTGAACGAAAGCATTTTTTGACTCTCATTGATGTTTTTGTGATTAAGTGTCTTCAGCTGAGTTTCATGAAGTTTGATTACACCTATAAATCGGCTAGCACCTTCACTTTTCTTAAGGGGGTACTACCATTTCCGGAAACATTTTTTATTCAATATTTTAAAAATATTTTTCTTTCTCATCCGTGTATAACGGCTAAGTTGGAGTAACTTAATTCAGGGCACTATTTATCTATATGCTTGTACGAGCGATATACATATCTATGTGTTGGTAGCAGTTCCTTAAAAACACTGTTTGGCTGTTTCTCCCAATGAATTTATACAACTTAGGTTTGTTCTTCAAAGATTCGTTTTGTAAAAGCATCAATTAGTTCAAATTTTCACTTTTATCTCAATATTGACATCACTAAAAATCAATGAGCTCACGAAAATTAGTGCCTGAAACTTTAAAGAATAATCCGAAGTAACTAATACTTAGATACATATCACCCGTTTAAATATATAGATAAATAGACTCATAATCCTATATGTGACTGTGATAGGTCTGTTAGTTTGTGGATATACCTTATTAAGAACCTATACCTGACGCAAATGATCATTTAATGACATTCCGACGTGAAAAAATACATTTTAGCTATACATCCTCTTCCATTGAGTGCGGCATCTCATCCGCTATTTTGATGCGGCATCTCTCCCAATTGTAGGGGAGAGATGCCGCACGACGACGTTTACCTCTAAAATTATGGATGATCGTGCTCATGATCAGAATGCTTTCTAAAAGGTCCCAGCTATTCAACCGATACATGATTTACCAAAAAATCGAACAATTAAAAAAACGAAATTTTAATGCAGTGCTGAAACATTTTCGGCACACCATGATGCAACTGAACGCACAAAATCAATAATAAAATTTTCGTGAGTATTTAAAAAGGATTATTTTACATCTCTAGAGTTATAATTCTTCGAAAGACAAACTCTCAATATCATATTACCGTATAAAAGTGAGCCCATATACGAGATATAGAGAGTGCGGCATCTCTCCTGACGCGGCATCTCTCCCGAAATTACCCTACCCCAGAAAATCGAAACTCCGGGTAATCGAGTTTGACCTGTATTACAGAAGACACCTTATTTAAAAGTTTGTCTTGGAATTCTTGCACAAATAGCTATAAAAAAACTGATACAAACTGTTAACTGGTTACGAATATAAATAATAAATGAAGTCCAACTGAAAATACAAATCACTCCTTGAAATTCTGATAAATTGACTAGGGTCAAAATAGGTACGTTTACATTTAACATAATAGGAAAATTTAACTTGATAATTTTATTTCCAATTTCTTCGCGAATAAAGCTTAAATTCATAAAATAACACAAAAAAAGTTTGATTCGATTATCCGGGTGACTCGATTATCCGGGGTGAGATTATTTTGAAATCCCCGGATAATCGAGTCCGACCTGTATTACAAAATGATGACTAATTTTGAGGGATGTTTAGTTTCGCCAACCGACGGTTAAACGTATGGAATTAAATCGTTGAAATACTCCGGAGGTCAGTTATTACATACGTAAATTGAACATTGAGTTATGTTTCTCATTTGATAATGGCAAATGGTTAGAAAATTTTAGTTCCACCTGGACCGCATAGAGGGTGCCAACACTAACTTTTCATAGAAGAGAGATAGAATCGAGATGTTCGGAATAATTACTGCAAAATGCCTGTTCTACAACTATATAGAAGACACCTAGTTTCTATCTCTTTTCGTTGAAAAGCTAGTGTTGGCGCACTCTATGCGGTAACATATGGAACAAAAATGTTCTGACCAAAACATGGCTCGTATTATTAACTATAATTCTTCTAAACATGCTATTGAGCTAAACCCAACATTATTTCACAAAAATGTTTAATTCGTGTGTTCCCACGAATCAAACATTTCTGTGAAATAATGTTGGGTTTAGCTGCTAGACCCCATGCAAAACTACACACTCCCTTCTAATTACTTATAGGCAAATTAATACTTTGAAATATCTACCTGTCTTATTAACGAATCGTGTTCTCTCTCTCTCTCTCTCTCTCTCTCTCTCTCTCTGTCGCTCTCTGTTTAAGGAACTTGAAAGCCCATGTGATCTTATCTCAGTTCACTTTTTTCAATTGCGCTTTAAAATATTAATTAAAGCCCACCATTAAAGCAGAAGCACCAGATAATCTTGAACTATGCCGTCAAGAAAAGAAGAACGAAAACGAAAAGGTGAAAAGAAAATGGCAACACTCGAACGTATATTAATTAGCAATTCTTCAAATAATGGGATTTTCAGAAACATTTCAAAACTTTCTGAAAAAATGATTCTAAAATTCGTCTAATACGTTTTATTCATTTGCTTTATTTGAATTATTTTTGTTTTAAATTTCATATATAGGGTAAGGTGGGGCAAATCCGATCTCTAAATAGTGGGCCCTTTTTTGTGTACGAAATTGTTTATTTATCAAATTAATATGTATTAATATTATTTCTTTTAGCACATTGCACAGTGGTCCCCCCATAGGCCAATAATACAAAAAAAATATTTCGGCGAAGGCGTGTTTTTATCTTGCGATTATATCGTTCTGGATGTATATTTTATAGTTTCATAATTAATTTTGTCAATACAGAACTGGTTTTTATAGTATATAGAAAAATGCATAGGGTGGCTCGTTATTTACCGTTAATGTAAATAATATCGATAATCGATTGCTCGCCAGAAAAATGTTTTTGTCGATCTGTAATTTTAATTATCCAAATTTTTTTCAGATAACACTACTATTAGCTTTGTATTGAATGGTAATTTTCAGTTTTTGGAGTGCCAGAAGAGCAGAAATATGGGTTTATTTGTATATGTAATAGAAAAATTAACCTAAGAATTTTCAATATGCCTTTAACTAACTTTGTCCCTCGATATCCTTCCCGAACTTCTTTTCAAAATGGTCGTCAAACATTCCACTTCCACTTAAACTAGGGTTCAGCTGCGCATCTCTGCGCCCAGAATGCCTAGAAAATCTAAGATGGTGTACGTGTTTAACGGGATAATGCAAGACGAAAAACTTTATATCAGATTGTCAAACTATATTACGATAATAATTACTACTGATCTCGAAACTATATAGCTTAATTATTATTTTCCCAACATTTCTTATCGATCGAATCATTATAACTTGAGTTATATTGATTTATTTGACGCTTCTCTTTGAAACACATGTCACTACGGAATATTCGATGTACGAGGCAAATGTCTCACTCCACTTCGTATTACAACTACGTTCTCAAGTACGTTAAAAAAGCCCAACACGATTAAGATTTACCAATAAACTTGAAATTATAAACTATTTCTCCATTTTAAAATAGCTGGTACGCGGAGTTTTTTTATTATGGGATAAATTTTATTGTAAGAAAACACATTTTTTATTCACGAAAACCATCATTTTAAAGGGAAAAAAATACACGATTTATTTAAAATTCGAGATATTATGCTCACCGAAGACGATATCATAATATTTGCGTTCAGGTGCAAAAGCTACAATTTAGAGAACTTTCAATGATATAATGTAATGTAATAAGAAAGGCCGTATCACACTGTTAGGTAAATATAATCGATCTTTTATTGCAAAATTTGAATTCAGCGACCCAAATTTACTATAGAAATGCAGTTTTGCATCAAAATTTCCATTAAATATATTTATGACCGCCTCTCTTAAGGAATGGAACCACTGTGCATTGGTTCGTAATTACAAACGAAAGACACAAACACGAGATGGATATAGCATTCGTCGAACAGTTGCTGCGATTCAAATGGGAATATCTTTTCGTGATTTTGACATTCCGAGATTGATATTGAATTCCATTTTCTTTTATTACCAATCAATACTATACATCAATACAATCAATACATAACATTAATTGATTTATCATTGAAAAATCATTAAATTTGGGTAATATCTGTACAAAATCAATCAAAAACACAGGCGATCGGGTTTACCCCACTATTTTTAAAACAGCAAAAATGATTTTTTTTTCTTAAATCGCTTGCATCTCAAAATTTTTCTATGGCATGCATTGAAAGTTGCGCAGAAGCCTAACCTTTAATTTGATTTATATAACAACTTGATACGATGAACAAAATGAGCATTTTACAGCCAAAATCATTTATTAGGTCATATTTACTATTTGACTATTTAATTTTAATCATTTACTTCTCTCAGTGTTCTTTTTATTCATTTTGTTGATTTGAGGTTATTTTTTCCATTTTATTTATTTTTTTCGTGTCATTCTTTGGATTTGGATTTTCTTCTTTTTATTCATTTTATCAATTCTGTCTATTTGCTTATTTTTTTCATTAAATTCATTTTATTATTTTGTTTATTTAATCAAATTCAATTATTTTATTCGTTTTATTGATTTTATCGTTTCATTTATTTTATCAAATTTATTCTTTTTATTTATTTTATTCGTTTTGAAATTTTTTTATTTGCCTCAAATTAATTGATTCTATTTATTTAGCTTCTTTTTTAATATTGTCTATTTTTATTTTTCGAGCTGGACTAGTTTGATTTATTGGTTTTATTAATTTAATTTGTATTAGTCATTCTACTCATTTAATGAATTTGATATCCTTTTATCATTGCTTTGCTTAAATAATTTTTGATATCTTTTTCATCGATTTTCTATAATTTATTTAATTAATTCGAAGCTCTATTTTTGCAGTACTCGAAACTGAAACCTTTTGTTGGGACCTACTTCACGCGAGTTCAGCAAATGAGCCAACAGTGATATGTGTAAGAAATGTGTTATATCGCTGCTAGGCCGGTTAAAAGGGAGGGGGGGGGGGGGGGTAACAGTTTCAGCGTGAAAAAACACTTTTTTGCGATTTTTTTTCGAACTTTGCGTGAACCAAATTTAATTTGGGTAATTTTTATTTGTAAAAATATTGATAAACGACTCGGTGACCAACTTTTTGTAGAACGTCTCTGGAAAAAACATGATTTGCGCTGTTACCTGCATTCAAAAACTACTTAACCGATTTCTTTCAAACTTTGCATACACATTCTATGTTAAAAATACCTAACCCGTACGTAGAGTTTTTGGGATATACAGTGATGCGCTGTCCTCACACTACCCATCAGGTAGTGCCGTTACAAAGTATTGCAAATATCGCTATTCAAATATTTGGGTTTTATTGTTGGAAGCAGATTCTTTGTCCTTGTGGAGTGCGCATAAGAAGTTCTGCTTGTGAGTCCAACCTTGTTTGGCCCTTCATACGGCGATAAATTGAAATTCGTTTGATAGCATTTGGCTTCGCTGTTAAAAGCAACTACATCATACATCAAAATTGTATTTTTTCACGAGAAATGTCTATTTTGAAATGCATTTGACTAATCAATAATATTTGATACACTATATTAGTAGTTTTGATAGTGAATATTAATTATCAAAGATTCAAAAATAAAAATCTTTTGCCAGTGATTTATGCAGGAAAATTATTTTTTGCAGCGCCATCTACATACACTTTAGACTATGAGTTTCTTCGGATCATATAACGAAAATATTAATTTTAATTTTTTTTGCTAGGAAACTTTTGTTAAAAGATAGTATTAATCTTGACCAGTTCAAACTTTTTTAATCAAAACCAAAGTAATAAGAATGTAACTCAATTTCATTCAAGATACTTTACCGTAGACACCAAACCCCCATGGTACGTACTCAGAGCACAAGAAACATTCCTCATCGAAACTAGGATTATTTTTCCTATGTGCATCATCTACACAGGTTATGGAACAGAATTTTCTCCATAGCATAAGCAAATAACTTGTAAACGAATATTTCTGTTAGAGAAAAATATGCAATGTTGTTCCAACTGATTAAGAAATACAAAAATCGTCAAAAATAGAATTTTATGAGAGTTTGTTGTCTATAAACGTTTCGGAGTACGAGTGTCTTCGAAATATATATTTTGCAAATTTCAACGCAAAAAATTAAACTAAAAAAAATTATGGCGCTTTTATCAAAAGATTGAACTTATCTAGATCAACTTTAAGTTGTCTAGATCAAAATAATAATATGGATAAATTCTACTCGAAATACTTTATCGCAGAAACCTAAATCTAAACCAACAATAGCTTCTTGCCCACACTATACGCTGAACCAGCATGTTTGCGTTGCCTTGTGACGTTGACGGATGACGGATGCCGGCTTGCACACTCACTTCATCATGTTTCTCTGCTGATTATCTCAAAAGAGTCGCATAGGATGGTCACCAATGCCCATCGTTCACGAGGAAGAAGGATAGGGTAGAAGGGAATTGTTGATGACTCACCTACTTAACGCAAATGCGTCGACTCATCAGACTTTTTCATAGGTTTTGCGAAGTTCAAGCAAGCGATGCGAGTTTGTTATATAGTTGTTCAACCACACGGCTACTCAAAAGATCCTGTTTAGTTTTTGAGTTTTTTTTTTATAAACTCTGGGCAGCCGGTTTCCGAGAGCAACCTATGTTTTCTAAACAAAAGCAGTTTGAACTCCACACAGCCGGCCGGATTTTCATATTGAATTGCTTGTAAAATACGCGTATATGAGCGACCAGTGAAGGGATGTCTATAGACTTAGATTCACGTGTAGACATAAGTTAGGAAATTTGTGGGAATTATGCTATCTCACCATTACCAACCTACACGATACTCCCGTTTTTTTAATCGAAAACAGATTACCGGAACATATCCACGAAACACTCGACTAAACATTAAATTTGCAGTGTATTCAGTATATATAGTGAAAAAAAGATATTCTTTTGAAGTGTACTGTAAACATTTCCAGTTTTAATAAGTAATACAGTTGTTGTTTCTTCTTTTTTACAGGATGCTCACAGAGGAGGAATTATCATAAATGTGCCTAAAACTAACAATCACGTGTCTTTAGACACAGTTAAAAACAGTTCAATCACGCCAAGGCGGACTTTCTTAACTTTAGTATTATCAGTTCATACGTTTCTTGAATCAACACTTTAAGAATACAGTGCTCTGTGGGAAAATATCAATAATCAAGTGCAGGTGTAGAATAGACTATTGATAATGAAGTGAACATGATATAACAAACTACTAGACAAACACTTTTCTTACCCATTTGCAATTATTTTATTATGTAAATTAAATTAAATAACTATCCATTAGGGCCAGTATTAAAATAGTAAGTTAATACCAGTAGTAATTTTACGCCTAGCTCAAGTGATAGATTGTCAACAGCTGCTTCCATATATACATGTGTAGATAAATATTGGCTCACACTCGGTCCAACAAACCAATCGTGATCCAGCAAACAAAACCTTCCCAACAATTCCAGCGTGGGCTCGCTCAGATAAGTGCGAAAACCGTTAATAATTAATAAAACCCTAATGAGACGCATTTGGTCAGTTAAGTGGCGAAAAGTGCAGGCGTGAAAGCAAAAGTGACACTTTGGTCCGTTGGCTAACTAACTAGCTGCTACTGCTACAGAGTGTACGTGTTTGTGTGTAATGTCTACAGAAATAAACCAACGACAGTTTACCAAGTCACGATTATCACGTGCTGATGTGGAAAAGTGACTACCCGCTTTAGCAGAATTTAAATGGAGTAATTAATGCACGCGGATGAAGAAGGAAAAAAATGCATTAAATCTTAATGCCGTGGACACAGTAACCAACTAGGTGTAGTTAGTCCACCTCTTTATTTACCACCACCCTGCTGCGTCTCCGATCGGAAAAGGGGTTATTAGAGAAGTTTAGAATTTCCAAGTGCAAGTGCAAGAGAACGGAAGAGTTACTACGGCCAGTTGAAGCCGAGGTACCCCCAGAAGAACTAGGGCTTGGCCTTCTGGATTATGCTGTTTCGCTGCCCGTGTGCCTGCTGACAACGAGTT
This sequence comes from Topomyia yanbarensis, assembly GCF_030247195.1. Taxonomy (NCBI): domain Eukaryota; kingdom Metazoa; phylum Arthropoda; class Insecta; order Diptera; family Culicidae; genus Topomyia; species Topomyia yanbarensis. The sequence continues at coordinate 121,649,948 of NC_080672.1, forward strand.
GCCTTGAATGGTGTGACTTGTAGAGTTCTAGTTTCTAATGAAGCTGGCGCGACTAGATTAGTAGTGATTGTGTGCCGTGTGGCGTTCTATTCGGTGTCGTGCCCCGTAAGAATCTCGGCATGGAGGTTTGCCGCTGATAAGTGACTGGTTGGTTACTGTTACTTACCTTGTTACTATTGCCGATCGCGGAGCTGCCGGTGGTGCGGTAGCAGTTAGTGGGGAACGTACTATTGGTCAGCGACAGTCGCTTAGCTGCTACCCCGCCGAGACGTCCTTTTAGCCCACGGAGGTGACGGATTATCATTTTGATACGGTGTACTGGAATTTTAATGGTTTACATGGTAAGTCCTTCATGATTTAGAATATGTAATTAAATAATGGATAAAACTGTACGGATTGGGGGCGCAGGCACATTTCAAGGTTGAGCAGCTAGCGGTGAGGTGTGGACATAGCGTGAAGGTAGAGGTCATTTTAGCTATGAATGAAAGTTATTGCCATTGTTTCGAGTATGTAGTTTTCTCAACTCAAGGTTTCCTTTCATTCAAGTCAATGCATTGTTTCACGATACTAAGGATATTTACAGAATTATTCATAACTTTCCTATTTTCACTTCGTGCAATTTATCATATAATTATTTGAGCACGTGATATTGAAATGTCACTACAATAATTGGTCTACACGTTTGGTATTCCATGCCGACCAGGGGTTTTCTTTGGTTTCAGTCGCTTCGATGCTTCTGTGAGCTCATCGTTAATCACTTGCTGATCGTTCGTGTTAAATTCTTCGTCTTTGCTGTACGGTGTCGGTGACCAGATAGTTGGACCGCGCTTCGGGAATAGACCCTCAACGATTTTCTTCAGTTTGTGATTTCATGGTTATCTATACAAGCAGGGTGGCCATTAGAGTGGGACACGGTTATATGAAAAAAATAAAATTTCGTTCCGAGTAACTTTCTGGGTCCCATTTAGGTACCAGAACGACTCTGCAAATTTTAAGCTCGATCGGTGAAACTATATTTTTGCGCCCACGGTTTAAAGTTTACATGGAATTGGAAAATCGACTTTTGCAAAATAATTCTTTCAAGAGTCGCCCGTTACCTCCTAAAAATAAAAAGATGTCTGATTTTCATAGGAAATTTGCCAAGGAAACAAAAACGCGAAACGATCTGATGCTTGTGGAAAAAATTATTAAGCAAAAATCGGTTGATGCCCTGAAGATTGACAAAAATTTTAATTTTTATAGATCACTGCTGCTGAAGGTACAATTATTTATATAAATTTCAACTCACTCTGATTATGTACAAAGCAGCCTAAATTTATCCCTCACAACACTTGTGAAGTGGCCAAACAGTTGCGATAATTGATTTAGTCACATTAAGAGAAGATCAACACAAAATTGCATACCGTTAAACAGCCAGCACCAGTGGTGCTAGAAAAAATGAATATTTTATCAATCGTCAGATCATCAATCAGTTTCTGCTAAATAACATATCCTCAGATCGTTTCGTGGTCTTCGATACTTTGTTTCTTTGTTAAATTTTCTATAAAAGTCACATAACGTTTTATTTTTAGGAGGCAGTGGGCGACTTCTGGAGGGATTATTTTGTGAAAGTTAATGTTCCCATACAAAATCCCACGTAAACTTAAAATATAGTTTCAAGGATCGAGCTAAAAATTTGCATAGTTGTTCTTGGGGCAGGAATCTAATTTTTGTCCCACCCTAGTGGCCATACTAGGGTTCACACTATCCTCCACAGAGCTGAATCGGCGTAAAATCGAGAATGGTCAGTATGCCGTAATCTGACGTCGATCCTGATGTTACATTCAACAAAACCCAATGCTAGCGAAACCTCACCAAATCCTACCAAGAATCCCCAACTCGCAGTAGGTCCAAGGAAGAGAGGGAGGGGGTCGGTAAAACCCCGAGCTCGTGTCCCTGCCGTCTTTATGTATGTATGTATGTATGTGTCAAAAAATGTCACTCAATTTTCTTAGAGATGGCTGGGCCAATTTTAACGAAGTTATATTCAAATGAAAGGTGTAACATCGCCGGATCGGAGTTTTGGTTCCGGTGTTACGGGATGAAGAGTGCGGAACACACATCAAATCCACATATGAACTCGACAAAGTTCCTGAAATAAATAATCAATAATCACGCCCGAAGGGAACTCATTAACCAAGACTTGGCGGAACAATACTCTGCGCATGCCCATGCAATATGTTCGATATAGTGATATCCGTTGTCACAAGTCGAATGTTTCTCTGTGCTCAGGAGTCCGCTCACCTCGCTCACAAACACATATGCCTTCTCGCTTACTCCTGTACATTAGACAGCCCAGAAAAATAATAAATTTTTGAAAACTCAATCGGCCCACCCCTGAGTCGATTTCTAGTCACACTAGGAGTACTTGCTCTAAATTTGAAGCAAATCGAACAAGTCTAGCTGCCGGACTAACGCTCCTAAAGTTTGTATGGGATTTTTCAATAATTTAAATGGAGAAAACCCACTATCTCGCATTTTCACCACTAGGTGGCACTGTATGCATCGTATTATCACTGTAAGTGAAAATAAGAAAGATAATTTAATTGTATATAACTTTGCCGAAGACTGCAAGTCGATCCGGCTTTGTTAAAAGAAGCTATTGAACTTTTAACGAAGTGATGTCTGAGTCAGTTTTTCATGGGGCCTAGCAGTGCATGGTTTTGTATCAGTACACGATTCCTACGAACTAAACATGTTTCTGAAATAACTGTTAGGTTTAGTTCAATAATATGTTCAGAAGAATTATAGTAAATAATACGAGTCATATTTTGGTTAGAAAATTTTAGTTCAATCTGTGACCGCATATAGGGCGCCAACAGTAACTTTTCATAGAAGAAAGATAGAACATCAGTATGTTCGGAAGAATTACTGCAAAATGCCCGCTCTATAACTTTGTAGAAGACACCTAATTTCTATCTCTCTCCGTTGAAAAGTTAGTGTTGGCGCCCTCTATGCGGTAACATGTGGAACTAAAATGTTCTAACCAAAGCATTACTAGTATTATTTACTATAATTCTTCTGAACATACTGTTGAGCTAAATCTAACCGTTATTTCACAAAAATATCTAGTTCGCGGGAATCGAGTACTCATACACAACCATGCACTGCTAGGCCCCATGCAAAACTGACTCAGACATCACTTCGTTAAAAGTTTAATAACTTCTTTTAACGATGCCGGATTGACTAGCAGTCTTCGACAAAGTTATAGACAATTAAATTATTTTCTTCTGATACGACGCATACAGTGCCGCCTGGCGGTAAAAATGTGTGGTAGTAGTTTTTCTCCATGTAAATTGTCGAAAAATCCCACAAAAACTTCAGGAGCGTTGGTCCGGTAACTAGACTTGTCTGATTTCCTTGAAATTTGGAGCAAGTACTCCTGGTGGGAATACTAGAAATCGAGTCAGGGGTGGGTCGATTTTTCTTGTCACTCTACTGTACATTCATTCGCCGAACCATCATTCCGATGATGTTCTTGACGTCACCTTCCGTCACTGAAATGTACACTCATGCTTCAATATACCCGTAGCTGAACTCACACATAATTCAACCGTTACATCCAACCCAATTTATAGTAATATTATTTTATATTTGCGGTAGTGTTACATTTTTTTGCAATTATCATACGAAAACACATATTCCTTCATATAACATAGTCGTTCCATCTAGCTGGTCGTCTACTAACCCGATTGGAAAATCTCTCACCAGAGTCGTTATCCTCGGATGGATTCAAGGGACAATTCGTAGAAATGTGATCTGCTTTCGAGAGTTTTCCCGCAATGGGTATTGATTCTTCTGATGCTTCTATCAGTTTCTTCAAGTGTGAACTATTACGCTTCTAAGTTTTACCGGTTTCCTTCGACCTCACAGTGATTTCTCCTCCTTCGGTGTCTATTACCATGAATTCTTCTGATCTAAAATTTGGCTGATATGATCCGGATTTGAAAGTTTTCATTAAAACTATAACTCTTCTCCCCAAATTATTCGGTTTGGCCTAACGAGAATCATCAGCTTATACTTTACGTGACTCCTTTTGGATCATGTCTCTGTCTCTGAAGTATTCCCAGGTTAGATTTGAATGATGAATGAAAGGTATGCGATTGCTTATCGCTCGTCCAAACATTAGCAGGCCCGGCGACACGCCTGGAGTCTCTTGCGGTGTCGAGTGAAAGAGCGCTAAATATTCCCAAAGATCAGTCTTCCAATCTGCTCCCTGAATAATACCGATTTTGGACCCATTTTCCGAAATTTCGCAATTCTACCGCTCAATTCTGTTCCGACCAGTATGGTGTAGAAAGAATCAAAATGTATGCCGTAGCTCAAACAAAAATTCCGAAACTCGATTGCTTTAAATTGTGGCCCGTTGTCTGATGTAATTGATCGAGAGATACCAAAGGAACTTAAGATCCTCAAAAGTGTTCCTATTACTTTATGTGTTGTTGCTGGCTTCATAGGTTCTACTTGTACGAATCTGAAGATGTAGTACACAACAACTAGCAAAGATATTTCTTCTGGAAGACCTTGTTTAAAATCGATGGCTATATCTTGCTACGGCATAGGCGGCGTTCGACGGTTGATGAGGTTTGGCTTGTCTGGAAGGGCGGTAATCTTACACGGATTTCATTTCCGGTTAATTGTGTCCACCAGTTTATCCATGAGCGGAAACCATAGCTTTCATAGATGTTCCGCCATGATGCCCCAAGTGTACCAAATATACAACTTTTTCTCTCAACTGCTTAGGTATAATGGTTCTAACGCCTCGTAATATTAACTCTCCACATAATGCTAAATCATCTTTAACCGTCGCTGTTTTGAATTCGTTAGGAACTTCGTCCCAAATTCCGGAGTATAGTACTACTTTCACTTTCTGTAACTCGTCATCGACCAGAATCGCTTTCTCAAGCTCTTCTATAGACAAAACGGATCGTTTGATCTCATCTGCCAGCCAACATCAAAGCCAGCATTACAATCTTTCACACCTTGAGACATTCGAGAGATTGGATCAGCTAGATTATCTTCACCCGGTTCGTATTTCACTGTGAAATCGAAACTTTGCATTTTTTTATTCAAAAGGCATCTCATGTGAAATGTGAGGGCTGACAAGTTTGGCATAAACTTTCCAACAAAATTGACAAGCCCTAACAAGGACCTCAGTTCGGAGACCGATGAAGGCGGTTGTAGATTCCCAATTGCTTTAACTTTGTCATTCGTAGGTCGAATACCTTCGACGGATATAATACGTCCCATTCTACTGTAGGTAACCCGAAGGCTGACTTCTCCTTGTTGATTTTTAGATTGTATGTCTTAATCCGACGAAGAACTTCTTGCAACGCTTTATCGAGTTCTTCGACCGTTTCTCCATGAAGTAAAAATTATTTAATTCCATTCCACGTTGGAAAAGTTCTCGAACATTAATCTACAAAATCTATACCCTCCGCTTCTGGCTACAAAGGTAGTAATGTTTCTACTGTTTTCATCAAGTTCAAAATGATAATAATCCGCTTCAAGATCGATCTTGGACAATTTTGCAACCTAGTTGTGACAATAATAATAATAAAACTCTTGGATAGGTGACTATTTTTAAAAGCAACGATTTATTAACGTACCTTTTTAATTCCGGACATTGTATTGTCTATATTTGGCATCGGGTAGTTCTCACGTTTTACTGCCTTGTTGGCAGTACGCATGTCAACACACAGTCTAATTCTTCCGTCGGATTTCCTTACAGGAACCAGAAGAGATACCCAAGTTATTAGAGCATCATCTCGTTCGATAATTTTTTTTGTCTAACAAATCTTGGATTGTTTGTTCCACATCTGCTTCCATAGAAATCGGAAAACGTCGAGCTGCTTGGACAAATGGTTGAATAGTCAACCGAACATCTGGCATCTTTGGGAATTCTTCAGGACCTTGAATTTCGGCAGCCTTTCGATCAATATCAATTTGATTTACATAACAACTAATTTTTAAAATTCCTAAAGCAAATGCAGTTCCCTTACTCAGTAAACTATCTGTCCATTATGCGCAACCAAAACATGGGACCAGATCCCAGTTTCCTTCCCAGGAATTTTAATCTCAGCTTCGAGAACTGTGCTGAAGAGAATATCATGAATCGACGCGAATACTCGAAGCTGATTTCACCGTTCTGGGGCTCTCTTTCATTGAGGATTTGGGCATCTTGATTTTTCAATTTATTGTAAGTCTTAATATCTATTATGTTCGCTGGAGATCCCGAGTGGATGATCATCTTCGTTGTCACTCCTCCAATGTCCATCTCGAGTATTTCGCTGAGTTCCTCAGATCCTCCTCACGAAAAATACTCATTTTTCTGCTCTTCTTTCATCAGCAATTATCACGTGAATCTTCTTGGCGTTCACAGGGCGTCTGTTTGCGTAATCATCATGTTTGCATTTTCGGCAAAATGTTTTAAAAGGCCCCTCTGTTCGACAACTGTAGCATTGCACGGTTTTCGTTGGGCAACTCTCAATATCTCTTGCCAAATGCCCCGGTTTGTTACAATTGTAACTCTTCCTGGAGCCCTCTGTAAATCTGGAAATGGATGAGGCTTTACCGACAAGTTTCTGGACCAAACTGTTATCTCCATAAGACGGACTGGCAACCCTGGACCGGAGTAATGAAAATGTACGCGTCATTTACCGGCCGCAAATTATCAGTTTTAAGCAGGAAATATAAAGTTATAGCTCTAGAAAAGTGATAGTAATGTACTGCTAATGATTATGTATTGTGAAGTTCAGTGAATTTTCCCTTTTGTTGTTGAATGGTGGCTGATTTTATAGTTGAAAAAACGAAGGCAAGGCAAGAGTAGCCATTTGCATTAAACCGTGTGTTGGTGTGTTGATGAACTCATGGCTCATGTGAGTAATGAGAGTGTGAGATGGGAGAGAGCGGATTTGCTCTCCATTCAATGAGCGAGTTTCTAAATTGTGAAAAAGCCAGGCTTATTGGTCGGAAGAATGACATAATTTATTAAAATGGATATTGGAAAAATCGGTAGAATTTCACAGAAGATAGTATAGTTCGCGTTGCAAAGTGAAAAGTGCAGCGGACGTATTATTATAGTGGTCATTTGAACGAGGAATATTTGTTGAAAACTAACAGAATGCAGCAACAACCGCTTTGCACTAGATAGTGTTTTCAAATGACATCCGATTAAGCTAAGTATCTAGTTACGGTTTGTAGGAATTGTTGGTAGGATTAGAGGTTTGAAAGATATTTGTGTTTAGTTTTTCAGTTCGCCGCATTACATTAGTGAGCAGCATTAGTATGAATGTATGAGTGTGATTTGTTGATTGGCAAGAATGGATGAAACTAGACTTGCTACCGATGAGGACGATATGTAGCTTGTAAAAAATTCTCATGAGGTTCAGCACTTTTTTGAAAAATTGTTTGTATCGTCTCAGATGGAATGCGCCACTGATTGATACTTAAACTTTTGTATTGTCTTACATATTTTTGGGCCTTTACTTTTGGTGAATATACGCGAGTAAATAATAGTGTCACCGTATTGGTGATCGTTTACAAAGATTTGAATCTGGGAATCAGTGACACCCAGCGATGCCAACCTTCCAGTTTAAACTGTATTCTTCCAGTTTTTTTTACAACAGTCAAACAGACAATCGGAAAAATCTTCCAGTTTTTTTTAAATTTGAGCCAGTTTTCCATTTTTTTTAAAATAAATGTTTATTTAGTTTTTTTCTCACAAATTGTAACTTGATTCATAGAATTTTCAAGCATGTCGTCGCAGTATGTTTATGTTTATCTTTGTCCTTTGACTTCGGAAACCGAACGCCGCGCGTAGTTAGCTTGCAAGATTGCACTTTATTTTGCTTTTCGGCGCGTCTATCATATAACTTTAGAAATGTGAATTTGCCGATATATTCGGGTACGGAAGCATCATAATAAACGTCGATCAGTGTTGTCTCCGGCAAAAATCGTACTTATATAGACGTTGTTTTCATTCACTCACACGATTCACTCTAAAATGTCACAAATTGTTTATTCTTGATATTGCTTCTCGATCGTTTTAGCAATACTCCTACAGCCGGCTGTTTGGAGTTCAAATTATTAGAAATGTGATGCAAACTAAAAAATATCATCAAATATAAAATTAAATATACAAAAAAAGATTTGTCAACTCCTCCTGTTTTGCCTTTGCCACTACTCTACGATCAATACCGATAATGTTGATGTTTCCGATGAAACCCAAAAGCATGTATTAAGAGTTCATGATGGTGGTATGAGTCATTTGTTCATCGGATCTTCAATAGACCGATTGCTGAAGATAAACCTATGTTTTAGCACCAGAATAGCCTAGGTCTCGTTTACACCCAGTCGACGGTGAATTACGATCACGAACCCACGCGTTAGCGGGCACTCGGACCCTCTCCAATTGACTTAATGTCTTCTGCGCTGACGCACTTCAATATTAAACAAAAGCCACCAACCATTCGTTGCCCGCTAACCGAAGTGCCCAATGCAACGGACAGTCACTACGGATGCAATGACTTTTCCCAATGGGTTGGACGATTCCGTTGATTGAATAATATTGAATGCACTGAAAAAAAACACAAAGGCAACCGGTGCTACTACATACAGTATGCAATCAATATACCTTTCTCTCGCGTGGACTCTCGCTGATCGCCAAAGATGAGAAAGGTAGCACCGCTAACCAATTCTCATCTTCTCCAAACCCACACTCAAAGCATCAACTTGAGCTGCTTATGAATATAAATCTTTCGGATTGGGGTAATTTGCGAAATGTGTATCAAAACCACCGCACGTCTCCATTGCATCGATCTCCCAGCACCACCTTCCGGGAGTAGCACCGGAGGGAAGTGCATACCAACACGCGGTTGTGGTTGTACGAGTTACTTCACATTCATTCCAGCTCAGATGCTGTTGGAGGAATCGGACAGGGCGCTACCGCCCCGATGGACCGTCCGCCTGTAGGCATTACGAATTTAAGCGAAAGGGCGCGGAAAATATAAAAGTGCGACGATGAGTGTGTACTGATCGCTGCGCTGTAATTTTTATTTTCCTTTCGAAAATTTGTGATAATAAATGCATGCGAGGCATCGCGCATCCAGCACAGGCGTCGCTTTGATGGGACTTTGAGTGCGAAGTCGTAGGACGATAATTAGGTTATTTTTCCTCACGGATTCGTAATTTATTGAAATAATGCTTTGTTTTGCGGCGCTTATTGAGTCATTATGTAAACTTAACGATGTGAACATTCCGCGCGAGTAAATTGGTTCAGTTCCGGAGGGGGAACTTACCCACCTAACCGAAAACGATGATTAAATACGTGAACAAATCGGAGGTTAAAGATGCAGTAGGTTAGATGGAATTGAAGGGCTGCGTACTTTTTTTGATTTTTGCTTTGATTTCGATATTTGTTTAATCCTGTTCAACTGATTGTTTTATTTCTGTAAAAAGTCTTGGACCATAAAATTGGACCAAACAGCTTCTCAGAAAGATTGTTGATAGAAATCCTTAATATCCAAGAAAACTTATGTCATCTGCTCTTTGTTAGCATAGGCCATTTGAACTTTTGTTGAGAGCAACGCAAGACAATCGTTCATCCCTTTGGCTTTGCGGAAGCCGAACTGTGTGTCTGAAGCCATCTGCTTCGGCCCAATAGTCGAGGCGAATCAGAATCATTTTCGCGAACAAATTTCGAATACAGGACGGCATTGGAATCGGTCGATACGAGTTGTGGTCTTCACTTGCCTCCAGCGTTTGACAGATTCTACAGAAAGTTGATTTTTATTCTGTCTGGCCCTGCGGTTTTATTGAAACCGAAAAACGGGGTATCTTTGGTCACCGAGGTAAATTTGATCAAATGAGATTTTATTCAGTAACGAACGATAAGATGATTAGAATATGGGTTATATTTTGTTTCTAACAAAATCATCGAAACAAAATATAACCCATATTCTAATCATGTTCAGTATTTATTAACAACGATTATTTCGTCATTCGATGTACCATTTATGTGCACAATTACAAATTGAAAATGATACAACACCCATACATTGTTTCAATCTGTTCAAACAATCCCTCGTATATTAACCCTTTCATGCCCAACTTTTCTAGAGCATGTAGGGTTTCAAAACTATTTTTTCTTTAAAACGATGAGATCAAGAAATACGAAAAGTCTATTTTCATAAAGATAGGTGCTTCCCTTGAAGTGCTAGTAGCTCCTTAATTTTTACCTTCCAATGCTTAATACAATTCTCCAAGAATATTTACAATAGTACAATTGTATGGAAAACGTAGCCAAAGACAGTCTAAATTGATAAGTTTAATCAGTTTTTTATAATATTTCACCACAACGAAGATATATGAAAGAATCATTTTCCGATGTCAACGTAAACTGTCCCTGGCAGCACTGCTCCATCGGAATCCAATCAGACTAATTGCAATAACTTCGCTTCTAGAGCTGATCCTTATAACTGTTATTACTCAAATGAAAGGCAATAGTCACATACATTAGCCTTACTTCTTTTTGTGAGCAAATCTTGCCTCCATCAAAAGTTTTTGCTGTTTAAAAACGTTGTCGTCCACAAACAACATGGGCATAAATGGGTTAAAGAAATCAATCTACTTCAACTGAACTGGTCTGAGTGATCCCTTTTTTAAATATTTTTGTCCTCTAATTCATTTTAAATCCGTTATTTCAGTTGTTAACTGTTTTATTTCGACTATTTTCCTGATAAAATTCGATCAAAGTCAGTATAATTGGACGCGTATGGCGCTAATTCAAGTTCGAGTGGTTTTATAATTCTTCGATGAGCTTAGGATTCTTCGGGATTTTTGGTTGATTCTCCGTATAAACAATTCGAGCTCGGATCGGGTTTCTCAAATTTAAAATTTCCAGATTCGGGTCGGATTCGGGTTCTCAAATTTTGAAATTCGCGGGTTTTCAAATTTTATAATTTCAGGCTCGAGTCGGGTTCGGGTTTTTCAATTTTCATGGGTTCGGGTCGGGTTTGGGTGGAGGAGACTGGATAGATCATATTTCGAGAAATCGATTTTATTTCGACCTCCATCTCACCTTGAGATGAATCGTGGGAAGTCAGTTTTGCCCGGCCCTAGGGCCCAGTGCAGGTTTATAGAAGAGACATAAATGGGAATTTAAAATAATGGTGGTATTTAACTTCAGTTGAATTCGCATCTTACCCAGCAGCAGCAGCAGATAGGGAAACACCAAAGCCGGTAAAATTAGTCGAAGTAACCTAGCTTTTCGTTCTGCAACTTTTTGCTTACTGGCCCTTCCTCTTCTGTGAGTAACTGTAGGAATCGTTCCTTTAATTCCTTGGGGCACACTTAAATAAAACTGTCCAGGTACAATGAACGATACGATTTGCTGACAAAGCAATATTACCGTATGTGAAACGCACTTTATTCTGTTAGAACGTACGGGACAAAACCGAGAGCAAAAGAAAAAGCTACCTGTCACGCTCAAATACTATGACTTAGTTTAACCCTATAATGTTGCACTGGGGTACAAATGTACCTCACGCCATCTTTGGAACTGTGTGAAGACGAAAATTCGGCATTTTCCGACCTGGGACCCTAACCATAATTCAATTTAGAGTTCCTAGTAAGAGTAGGAAACCTTCGTGGAAGCAGGTGTAAAAGTTGGCGTGGGCTACATTAACGTTTCGTCAGGATTTGTACTGTCAGTGGAAATGTGATTCGTGACAATACTAGTTTAAACACTGGTTGTTTTACTACGTAAGTAACAATTAGTATTATATAATCGCTTTTGATCATTTATTCAATTAAATATTTTTTCATTTCAATTTCCACCCCATTTCGTGGTATTTTTCAACCCGAACTTTCACTCTTCCAAATGATTGCTTTTTTTAAAAAATACCGAAATTCCACTTTATACCGTTTCTAGACCATTCATTCAACTTTTTGAAACATTTGATATTTTTTTTTTCTAATCGGTTGAAAATTCGCAAAGTTATAGTAATGTCAAAACCGCAATTCTCCCCAGACCACCCGCACGACCAAGTGCATTAGATCTATCTCTATGCTCGACATCACTTCGGTTAGATTGCACGTGGAAGGTTGTACCTGATCCTCACAGTAGCGATCATTTGCCTGTCGTTATTTCAATTAACAGTGAATTAGGCCTCACGAATTCAATCAATGTCCCTTATGACTTGACACGAAATATTGATTGGAAAAATACAAATCTTTAATTTCCACTTCTCTTGTTTCGACGGAAGAGCTACCACCTACCGAAGAATATGAATTTCTAGCGGGTTTGATTATTGAAGCAGCAGAACAAACCCAAACGAAATGCAATCCTGGCATGACAATGAATAGCCGGGCTCCTAATCCCTGGTGGGACAAAGAGTGCTCGGATGCATATGAAGCTAAACAAGTTGCTTACAAAGAAATTATGAAACGGAAAGGGTGTACACGTGCGAACTTTGAAAATTATTCGATTTTGCCAAACAAATTTGACAGTATCCGTCGTGCCAAAAAGTCTAGTTATTGGAGACGCTTCGTTGATGGCTTGTCAAGAGAAACATCAATGAGTACCCTTTGGAACAGAGCCAGAAGAATGAGGAATCGAAACGTAACTAATGAAAGCGAAGATTTTTCGAATCGCTGGATATTTAATTTTGCCAAGGAAGTTTGTCCAGATTCTGCTCCTGCGCAGAAAATCATTCGCGATGCTCCCACAAGTAACGATTCCATAGATTCGCCTTTGACAATGATGGAATTTTCAATTGCACTCCTCTCATGCAACAATAATGCTCCGGGTCCAGACAGAATTAAATTCAAATTGGTGAAGAATCTGCCTGACCTAGCAACAAGACGCTTGTTGAATTTATTCAATAAGCTTCTTGAGCAGTATCACGACGAGGTCAATTCCCATTCAATACTTTGCTTACCGGAGCTAGGCCGTGCTGTTGAACAATACACTTATTTAAACACTTTGTACCTTTCCTAATGTTGTTTCCTTGGGCTGGTGCTGCTTCCGAGTTGGGCTTTTCTTTCCAAGTGAGTTACGACTGGGTTTAGAACTTTGAAACTTAATTTATTCAGAAAATATTTACAAACTTTATTTTAAAGCTACATGTTGCCCGCGCGATTCATATATCGCTACGGGAAAATTTATCCCTTCTAATCCTTAAGTTTTTCCCAATTCTCCTGTGATAGGTGTACATTTCCTGTGGCCTTAGAAGGGTGCGATTCCTATTTGTTTACTTATATATTTGGCCCTGCCTCTTCAATACTGACGTATTTAACCACCATACGGATTCTTGCTATTCAATCCTAGTCCAGTCCCGCAAGGGTTCACAAAATATGCGGTTACATTTGTACTGCTTTCTAAGATTTTATTACTATCCTAACCGCAGAGCAAGTGAGAAGGAAAAACCAAAGCTAGCTAATCGGACTGCGTATAACACGCTTATGTAAATTAGGCGCGGGAGGTCGGTAAATAGACAGAGTGATCCCTTTTCTGTGTTCTTTTCATTCCATTTTCGGGATTTTAAGATCAACATCAACCTTCCATACGCGTAGCAGTGATGCATTTCCTATGCACTGCTGACATTGTATAATTAACTCATTTGCGCGGCAACAAGCAGAACATTGTACCGCACGACTGGAGACAAGTGAGAGTTATCGCCATTCCAAAACCGGGAAAACCAGCCTCCGACCATAACTCGTATGGACCGATTGCAATGCTATCCTGTATCAGGAAATTGTTGCAAAAAATTACCCTACGACGGCTCGACAATTGGGTGGAGGCGAACGGCTTGCTATCAGATACCCAGTTTGGTTTTCGGAGGGGAAAGGGAACGAATGATTGTCTGGCGCTACTTTCGTCAGAAATCCAACTAGCAAAAAAAGAACAAATCGTCGCTGTTGTGCTATCTTATGACAAGTGCCATTTAGCACATTTCGAGAAAAACGATTTTTAAAGTTTGAGATTGAATATTTTGAAACTTATAAATGGTATAAACAATCCAAAGAAGACAATTGATGCTTCTATCTATTCTGCATTAATCTCTCAAATATTATGAAGATCAGTTGACTATGTTGCGAGTTTTTACTATGAATGTAAACAAAAGTCGCACTCACACGTGTCATAGGCGTGTATTGATGACAAAATTTGTATGACGTGTCATAATCGTGCATGGAAAATTTTCCATATAAAAAATCATCAATTTTTTACTTTTATTCATATCTTTGCGTTCATTTGGTCTATAAACAATCGGTGAGATGCATTTTAAAGGAAATGAGTCAGGGAATCTAGAAAAAATTGTTATTTTTGGTTACAGTGTTGCCAAATATGCTTTATTTCCAGTTTAAAACTAAAACTGTGTTTTTCTCACAACTCGTGTAATTTTCCTTTGAAAATGTTTATGCCATTGTGTTCCTCAGACATTTTTACACATAAAAACATCTAAAACTTCAATATAACTTGAGCAAATCCCTAGATACAGTGATTTCTAACAATTTCTCATCATATTTCTCGCTATATCTAAGTAACCAAGTAGAATTTCAAAATTCTGAAAACGCCACTTTGTAGAGATTTCTCAAACAAGTAATGTGGCATATCTAACTCAGTTTACCCCAAAATGGCGTTTGTCATAAGATAGCACAACAGCCACGAAATGGCGTCTGTGTTCTTAGACATAAAAGGAGCATTCGACTCTGTTTCCATTGATGTCCAATATTAAATAATTATTTATACAACTTATTGTCAGAAAAGCACATGCATTTTTCATATGGCGATTTGGCAACATTCAGAATAAGTTACATGGGCCTCCCACAAGGTTCTTGTTTGAGCCCCCTTCTCTACAATTTTTACATGAATGACATTGATAATTGTATTGTCAGCCCATGCACTTTAAGGCGACTTGCAGATGATGGCGTGGTTTCTGTTACAGGACCAGAAACCATAAATTTACAACAACCGCTGCAAGATAGTTTGGATAATTTATCAAGTTGGGCTTTGAAGCTAGGCATCGATTTCTCTACGGAGAAAACAGAGTTGGTTGTTTTTTCAAGGAAGCGTGATCCAGCTCAGCTTCAGCTTCAGCTGGTTGGTAGAACGATAACCCAAGTCATGACCTTTAAATATCTCGGAATTTGGTTCGATTCTAAAGGTACATGGGGAGGCCACATTAGGTATCTGATAAAGAAGTGCCAACAAAGGATAAATTTTCTCCGAACAATAACCGGATCTTGGTGGGGTGCTCACATTATTAAATTGGAACGAATACAGTATCGTTGTTTACGAATTCCATGAAATCGACACATACGATGAGTCTTGAAGTTCTAGCGGGAGTTCTTCCCTTAAAAGATCGATTCTTAGATCTCTCCTCTCGTTTAATTATACAAATACCAGAGGTTATGAATCCACTGGTAATTGAAAATTTCGAAAGACTTGTCGAGCTTCAATCCCAAACCAGATTCGTGACAGTGTACTTCAATCACATGTCACAAGAAATAAGGGACCGTTCATAAACCACGTAGACCGAAATTTGAGAATTTTCAACCCCCCCTCCCCCCTAGTAGACCTGAGTAGACTTTAAACAACCCCCCCCCTCCCCCGGCCAAAAGTCTACGTAGACTTTTAATTTTTAATTTAATTTTTTATTCGCAGGAAATGTGAATTTAGCAAGAAGCACATTATAATGTTCAATTAAAAATTGGCGTTCAGATTTATTTCAAGTTTTTTAAATATTAAAGAATGGTTTTTCACATGGTTTTTTGTCTATGATTGATCAAATCAATTAATACCGATTCAAGGTGCTTTCCAACGTTTGTGTAGCGGAATACTTCTTTTCAAGGTTAGTCACTCAAATATATATTGCTATAACTAGCTTAAATTTTGGCCGAAGTGCGACCTACACCAACAATGCAGAATTGCTAAACACTTTTTGAGCCTTACTGGTGCATTCAAAATTGTTAAATTATAAAAAACAATTACAAATTAATACTGTCGATGTGTACTATCATCTAGACTAAAATAATAAACCAAACATGCACACAAATTTAACTTTTCGTGAACAAATTTCAATATTTCTAAGATAATAAGATAATATAAATTGCCTTATTTGATTAACTGAACGAAGCTATTTAAATCTTCCCAAAAATATTTATATTTCTTATGTAATTAATAGCCGTATCACCTTTGAGTATTGTCGAAAAGTATCAAAGTTTAACTCCGAATATTTTCGAAGATAAATATATTTAGTAGAACCGATTTGCACGGAGTTGCATAGGGTCAAGACGTAAAATTTAACGGGTGTTTAAATATTTTGAAATCAGTGTAAATGATTGCAGGAGAAACTGATTAACTCGAGTAAACACTTTGTTGTAGAAATTTAACTACACTGCTGCTTTAACCATCGAAATTAATATATAAAAAAGAAAAAAATTAATCTACTTATTGTTAAAAATCGGGTGTTTTGTTGTTACAATGCTTAACTTTGACCATTTTTTAACTTTTTATGGTTCATGCATTTAATGGTCCATGCATGTTTGCTAACTAGTGGTGTCTCAGATGATTTCACAGTCAAAATCTTCCGTCGAGAGGAATTTTGGGCGATCGTCTTTAGAACTGTCAATTTGTATTATTCTTGCATCAAAACTATATCAAAATATACGCAAGAAACAACAACGTGTGAGGTTGTCCAAAAAAATCGTGGGTTCTGGGTTGAGTGGTCACTTAACGAGTAGTTACCTCAATAGTGTGCTAGCTTTGAAGTTTCTGCATAAATACAGAATAGACCGATATTTTGAATACAACTCTCTTTAAATCCCATTCATAATTAGTAATACGAGAATAACAAAAAAATAAAAATCTACGTAGACTTTTTCAAAAACCCCCCCTCCCCCCTCGTAGACAAACGTAGACTTTTACCAGACCCCCCCGTCCCCCCTATGAGTATACGTGGTTTATGAACGGCCCCTAACGCCTTCTAGTTATGTTATGACATGTGTTAATATAGTAGATACTCCCGATTCCACTTTATTTTCCGACACGTCCATGCAAGAGGAAATTCGTGGAATCCCGGATCACCTGCGCTCTCTGGAGATCCCTAAAATATTCAACCAACACATTGACTGCCATAAAATGTTCTACACTGATGGGTCACGAATCAATGAGGCCACTGGCTTCGGTATTTTCAACAATAACACCTCGATCTCTTTCAAGCTTGCAGAACCTGCCTCTGTTTACACAGCCAAACTAGCAGCAGTTCGCTATAGTCTGGAAATCATTGATACTTTACTTCCGAGCCATTATTTCATCCTCACAGATAGCCTCAGCACAATTAAGGCACTACGCTCATTAAAGCTTGATAATCACGCTCCGTTCTTTTTGAAGAAGATACGAGAATACTTAACTAAATTAACAAATAAATCTTATCAAATTGCTTTAGTGTGGATTCCCGCTCACTGCTCCGTACCGGGTAATGAGAGAGCAGATAATTTAGCCAAAATAGGGGCACTGGATGGTGACATCTATGAAAGACCTATTGCCTTCAATGAATTTTATAGCACTTCTCGTCAGAGGACGCTTATTAGTTGGCAAACATCATGGGATAATGGAGATCTGGGACGGTGGTTGCACTCAATTATCCCTAAAGTATCAACGAAGGCATGGTTCAAAGGGTTGGATGTAAGTCGAAACTTCATTCGTGTGATGTCTAGACTCATGTCCAACCTTTATACGTTGAATGCGCATCTCCGCCGTATCGGGATCGCAGAAGATAATCAATGTGCTTGCGAAGAGGGTTACGATACATTGAAGATGTTGTTTGGTCTTGCACTGAATATCGTGAAGTCAGATCCCAATTAATAGACTCCTTACGAACCAGAAGAAAACAACCCTATGTTCCTGTTCGTGATATTCTCGCTTTACAAGATCTTACATACATGGGCCATATTTATCATCTCCTGAAAACAATAAATATTCAAATATAATTATCCCCACAATGTTTCTAGTTTTTTTCCCTTGCTACTCCCAAACAATTTAGATTTCCTCGCAGTTAGTTAAGTTAGATAAAACGATATAAATAAAGAAAAAAATAAACAAAAGTTACAGAAAAGCTATCAATAGGTTTAAAATGAAATTCAAGAAAATAGAGTATAAATAAAAATATTCAAAATGATGATTATCCACAGTGTTAGCATTAGAAAGTGAATTTTTATTATAACGTGATAGTCTTAAGAACTTTTGTAACATGTTATGTAAAAAACCCCGGCGTAAAAAAGCATTTGCAAATGCCGTGTCAAATAATCGTTTTATGAAACCGCAATTTTTTCACTTTTTTTGTTCAAACCAATTTATGTATCATTGATTCAATAAATTCTGTACTTTCAATTCCACAGCTGTTTTCGCTATTAAAATACGAAGAAAATGATGTATTATACATTTCTTTTGTTTGCATTTTTCCCTGCGAAAATTGCGATCAAACCACACGTACCACGGGTACGTTTGTACCCCAGTGCAACATGTTAGGGTTAATTCTAGAAATTCGGCGCAATACTACACACCTAGAAAAAATAGTGTAAATTTACGTCTGCTGACCTTGACATATACGAGCATCAAAAATGACTTAGTTTTACGTTCGATTTTAATTTTACATGATGTTTAATTTCGTAAATCATGTAATTTTACTCCACATACAGCGTTTGTTCTGAATGGTAGGAAGTGTAATTTTATGTTATTGCGCATGTAAAGTATAAATTTCATGTAAAATTAAACGGAACACGGTAATGTTCCATCATTTCGTAAATTACGGTTTGTTGAATTGTGTCATGTTTGCAATTACGTCAACGATAAAATTCATATTTTTTTGGTGTGTAGATTTCTTAAAATACTTTCAGCCTCATGAAATCCACAAACTAGGCCAGCATTGCGGAACTTGACCTTCCATTTCCAAAAATATTATGATTTTCGAGTTAAAATTTATTTTTTGAAATAATCAATTTTATGCAAAATTTTGTTTTAATTTTAAGTCTATGCGATGAATTAGAACATTGCAGTAATCGCTACATATCGAACTAAACTATGCTGAGTTACCAAATGTCACAGAAAGTTTTTTTTGTCCTTAAAAATCACCTCTTTCTGCGTGGGAAATTCCACCACTACTCTACTGAAGCAAAAACCCCTCGGTCCCTTTCACTCCAAATCAATCACACAAAACAACATAAACTTCTATTGCCCCTGCCAATAAACATACTAATAGATGCAACAAATCTGCTGTAAATTACCATAAACTTCAATGCTCATTCGTAGCTTCCACCGGGGAAGCCGACACGTCATGTGCTCGTCTTATCTTCCGAAACAGCCGCAAAGCTCCTACGGTACGATAGGCCTCCGGTCTAATGGGTGTCAAAACCGTAGCCCGCAATCATAATTGCAATCTCTCACTCTGCGTAATTAAACGATAAAAAATAGAGAGAGAAAATAAGTGTTAGCATACGAATGTGCCATTTGCCCCTTCGAGAAGCCGTCCATTTGGTTTATCCTATGTAGGTACGTACATTCTCAGACAGTGCACTGTGAGTGTGGCGAAACAGCAAACCCAAAGCTATCGCAGAGTGTGGCGACTGCCCAGTCGTTTCTTATGCAATGGTAATTATTTTAACTTTTAATGACACTATTTAATGAGAGTGGAGTCGCGACTCGAAGCACACTTTTTTCCGTCCTTCTACAGTTTATGCGAAACGAAACAGCATGTACCGCACATTGATTGACGATAGCAACATTAGCTTTAAGCGTAGTAAAATATCTACTACGTGACTACGGGGAAGAAGATTACCTGTGACTTTCAGTCCATCTGTCCAACAGGACTGGTTTCTAGGAAACTTCAAAATCTTCGAAAAGTCCACCCTTGAAATTATATGCTTGCAGCTCACTTTAAATTCTATACCGGAGGCTCTACTCGTTCGTCATTTCTGATGAATATTGTACTCCGACTTTTTGCTATATATTGAACACCTCAATATGCATTAGTATCCTTAGTTTCAAGTCTGGGTGACGCCCAGCAATCGTCCGATTAATTCATTACATTAGCTCTGAAATAGTTTGCACCTGTCAAATGTGCTTGACAGTTCAAGGCCTGAAAAGAACGCTCTGTCACTGATGCTTCCAAATCAGCGGAAGCCGCTCGCTTCTCATGCCTATATTTTTAGGATTGATTTGTAAAATTCGCTAGTCATTCCCATAAATGAGACAATTCTTCCGTGCACCGTGTGAAAATGCAGTGGCACAGCAACAAGCGTTGCAAAAAAGAGGCGTTCGTTCAATCAAACGGTCCGGCGACCACGGTAAAACCAAACCGAGCGAATTATGCAAAATCCATTAGGATGTAAAAATCAAAACCACCTCTAACTGTTTTAGCTGGTACAATGTCACCGGTCGGTAGCGGTACAAAAAAACTGCCAAGCTCAAGCGAGCTGTAGCAAAGCTACTATCGGGGGACTCAGCGTCTAACATCAGCAGCAGTAACAGTTTTATGAGCATCTAACGACAGATCTAATTGTCGTTCCATCATAAAGATATCAATATTAATTACTGGTTGGCATAAAACTGTCACCTGTCAATCGGGCTTCGAAGTGCGGTAGTTTTTGTGCTATGGGTATGATGTACCATCATCATCAGGATTTATCGTCGCTGCTCGATTATGGTGGTTGGAAACTTGTATAGCGATTTGCAAGATCTGCAGACAATTTGATGCCCGGAACAAGTGGTACTATCTGTGGTTGCTGGTTGACCTTTGAAATCATTTTCAAACTCTTTTTTATGATTTTCTTGTTCTTGTTCTTTTCAAGGTTGCCGAAAATGTTCTATCCGGCTATTTCAAGACTATTGAAACTTAAAAATACGGTGCTACAGTCATTATGTACTTTTCTAATGATCTAGTATATGTGTTAGGTCTCGTCAAACGCAACACAAAACAATGCTTGAATGTAAACCCTCAAAATCATCGGAACAATTGCACTTGACTAATGCACCAACACTTCACTATATTTCTCCTAAGTGAAGAAAATTTAGGTAAAAATTATTTTTTCTCCACCAAGGAGAAAACTGCTTTAATTTTCGCACACGATGCGACAGGACACACTCCACAAAATTCACTATAGTTGTGGAATTTTCGTTTCGACTTCGTCTCATCAGAATTGGACACTAACTTGGTGACAAGGCTAAACAAGCGCCGATTGAAGCGCGTACAATTTGCAAAAAATGTACCCCTATTCGTTGGGCGTCAATTTGTAGCGCGTGCAAGACGCACTAGCGGTTCTGGTCTGTGAAATTGTTCCCCTGGGAACTCAAACAAGCGATTTATACGCCATCTCCGAAAGGACCGCTTGTCACGTTGTATTTGCCCGGCAAGAGTCTAAATCTCCCCTTAAAGAATCCGAAATTGTTTATAAATGATTTGGCAGACCTAGATGACCATCCAGTGACCTTGACTCGGATCGAATAGCGCCTGTTACAATTCACGACTGTGTGAAAAATATTTCATGTTTTTGTGATCTATTCATGAGTCCGAATGGTGAGGTGTGAATACATGAATATTTTCCGACTTTTTTAACTATTTCACAAGCATGTAGTGGGAAGTGTAGTTTAAATAAGTTGAATGCTTTTAGAACAAAGAGCTACTCAACAAAAAATACTTAGATTTCAATATTTGCTGAAAATGTTATTTTGTGAGATTGCGAAGAGTTGAGTAGGAAAGTCGATGCAAATACAAATGTGGATAACACCTTCTAATATGATTCTTCATTTCGTGCAATAATTGAAACAATCACGTTGTGGTTGTCGATATCTATTAACAATTTTTTCCATCTTCTGCCAAAGTAAGGTGAACGACAACTAGCAGCCTCCCGATCTAGTATTGATTGTGCCTAAAACATAGGAACCAATGTCTATATTCCATCTGTCACGAATTAATTTGATGGAAAATAGCAACTCCGACCCAATACTGCGCTCTTAGTCTTAAAATGCGTGCTATAAGACCGAGTCTTCGTGAAGCGGAATATTTTCCGAAGGTGAAAATTGAGTTTAGACTTACAGAAGTTGGCTGTATCCAGATCCATCACTTATGCCATTCAGTACCGATTTTATGCAACACATCTGCCCAATAGGGTGGGACAAAAATTAGATTCCAGCTTCGAGTAACTTTTTAGGTACCATTTGGGTCCTAGAACAACTGTGGAAATTCTTAGCTCGATCGGTGAAACTATATTTTTGCGCCGACTGTTTAAAGTTTACATGGGATTTTATATGGGAAAATGAACTTTTGCAAAATAATTTCTCCAGGAGTCGCCCATTACTTCTTAAAAATAAATCGTTACGTGGCTTTTATAGGAAATTTAACAAAGAAACAAAATCTCGAAAACCACGAAACGATCTGACGCTTGAGAAAAAAGTTATTAAGCAGAAACCGATCGATGCTCTGACGATTGATAAAATATTCATTTTTTCTAGCACCACTGCTGTTGGTTGTCCAATTATACGCAATTTTGTTTTAATCCTCTCTTAATGTGTCTAAATCGTTTATTTATAGTATTTGGCCACTTCGAAAGGTTTTGAGGGATAAATTGAGGTTTCTTTTGTACATAATAAGAAAAAGTTAAAATTTTTGTATATAATTAGATCGTCAAAAGCAGTGATGCTATGAAAAGTGAAATTTTCATCAATCTTCAGGGCATCAATCGGTTTTTGCTTAATAACTTTTTCCACAAGTATCAGATCGTTTTGCAGTCTTCTAGACTTTGTTACCTTAACATATTTCCTATAAAAATCAGACATCTACTTATTTTTAGGAGATAACGGGCGACTCTTGAAAGAATTAATTTGCAAAAGACAATTTCCCCATACGAAATCCCATGTAAACTTTAAACAGTGGGCGCAAAAATATAGTTTCACCGATCGAGCTAAAAATTTGCAGAGTAGTTCTGGGAGCTAAATGGAACCCAAAAAGTTACTCGGAGCCAAATTTTATTTTTTTCATATAACCATGTCCCACTCTACTGCCCAAGCAGCATGTTTCGTTTTTCAAATCAACCTGAAATACGTGACTGAAATTAAATTGGAATTAAAATTCCCGTGTATAGAGGAGACGACACAATATAAGTAAGACTACACGATCTGGCACCGCATAATTGTCCCAAGTTCTTTAAACAATGCATGTCGCTATACGAACAAGTAGATCCGCTACACCTGATACTGAGAAAAATTACTTCTCAAGTATTACCAACGGCAATTTTTGGTTGGGATGCAGGTCAACTGGCGCACTCCTTACTGCTTCACAATATCATTGAAAACATATGGAATTCAGATTGGCATGAATGCACAGTAGCCTGGCCCAAAATACCTTAAATCTCGAAATCAAAACCTTGCATCTGAATTTGATAGTTTGGGTGGCTAACAAGCTTTCCTGAAAATTTCAGCTCATTTGGTACACTGGAAGTGGTTCCGCAAATGGCTCAAAGTTTGTATGGGAAAAATTGACCAAATGTATGGAGAAACGCATCAGTTTCACATTTTCAGATCTAGGTGGCGCTCTAATCGATCAATGTTTTTCGTGAAAGGAATGAAGAATCCCCTTGTAATCACAAATCGACTCGTGAAGACTGCAAGTCAATCCAACTAGAACTGACAAATTTATAAGCGCGCAAAGTTGATGGTATCATGGGTTGTAGTTGGGGTGGCTCTGTCGAAAATGTAAAAAAGCGGCTTATGATGAACAACGATTTGCATGAGGCAACTGCATGAATTTCAACTTTTAATAACACGAAATGTTGACCATTTGGAAGGGTAGTATCTTCGGCACACTGGATCAGAATGTCAAGGGTTTTCCGATGAAGAACAGGCTAATGCAGAATTATCCCACTAGATGGCGCTAGGGAGTATGCAAATGATCTATAGTTAACTTATATATTGGGTCACATCTCATGATCGGAAACACTTATCAGGGTGGACGCTTCGACAAAGTAAATCATAAGATCCAGGGCTTTCCGACCGAACACAATTTAATTAAGAATTCTTCCACTGAGTGGCGCTAGAGTGCGTGAGATTTTCCCATACATTTAATATTGGGTGGAAGCACTTGACGGAATGAATTGGAGGAGCCATTAAAAAAACCAAAGCTTCAACAAATTTGTTTATTATTTGAAAAAAACCTTTGCGTGGCTTCCTCAAATAACACGGAATTTTCGACATAATTTTTTCTTAGAATAAGTAATTTCGTACTCAAGCACATATCTCGAGCTGTTGATAATGACGAAGGAGTGTTTAACCATGAAAAAGTCTTAATTCGCAATTATCGCCCTGGCATTTGAGCCAATGCGTTGAATAAAGATAGCAGACGCTGCTCCAACCAACGGATTCACATTTGTAGGGTGATAATAGCAACAAGGCGAAAATAATCTCATTAACCCGAATTGGCTTTGCTCTCGTGTGCGCTCATTAAAATTGATCATTTCCTATGCGCTCCTGGTGCGAAAAATCAAGCTCAAGCTAAATCAAAAATTTCTATTAGTCGTTTCGTTATTGCTACGGATATGCCCCTTTTAGAATCTAATTCTATTGTATTATTTTATTCTTGTCGTTATCATCGAAAGACTTCGCGTCGTCAAGTGTTTAGGGTTACGTATCATAACCTAATAAAAACAGAATAGGACATTTTTATAAGCCTTAACGTCACAGGGGAAGAATTTCAAATATACTGTTGTTTATATAGTCTACTTTGCCGAAGACTTAATTCCGTCAAGTGTTTCCACTCACGAGATATGACCCAATATTAAATGTATAGGAAATTCTCAGGCACTCTAGCGCCACCCAGTGGAAGAATTCTTAATTAAAATGTGCTCGGTTGGAAAGCCCTGGATCTTATGATTTACTTTGTCGAAGCGTCCACCCCGCTAAGTTTTTCCGATCATGTGATATGACCCAATATATAAGTTAACTATAGATCATTTGCATACTCCCTAGCGCCATCTAGTGGGATAATTCTGCATTAGCCTGTTCTTCATCGGAAAGCCCTTAACATTCTGATCCAGTTTGCCGAAGATACTACCCTTCCAAATGGTCAACATTTCGTGTTATTAAAAGTTGAAATTCATGCAGTTGCCTCATGCAAATCGTGTGTTCATCATAAGCCGCTTTTTTACATTTTCGACAGAGCCACCAACTACAACCCATGACACCATCAACTTTGCGCGCTTATAACTTTGTCAGTTCCAGTTGGATTGACTTGCAGTCTTCACGAGTCGATTTGTGATTACAAGGGGATTCTTCATTTTTCTCACAAAAAACATTGATAGTTTAGAGCGCCACCTAGATCTGAAAATGTGAAACTAATGCGTTTCTTCATACATTTCTCGACAAACATATGATTAGGGCCTAAAAGCCAACTGTCAAAATCCACTTTGATTGGAAATTCCGGACAGAACGTTACACGCCAATCACAAATGTTGGTAGTAAACGAAAGAGAAAAGTTTTCTCTTTCATAAACTCTTGTGAACTGTGTTCGACTAGTAACGGTTTGTGCGGAATTTCCATTCAAAGTGGATTTTGACAGTCGGCTTTTAGGCCGTAATCATATGTTTGTCGAGATTTTGTCAATTTTGCCCATACAAACTTTGAGCCGTTTGCGGAACCACTTCCAGTGTACCAAATGAGCTAAAATTTTCAGGGAAGATTATTAGCCACCCAAACTATCAAATTCAGGTGCATGGTTTGAAATTCCGCGCATTGCATTTTTTTCATACAACCTTGGGCCACTCTAATGCACAGTGGCGGATTTGCCTAAAAACCTGGCCAAAAGTCGAAAATTGCATGGTAGTACTTTGGGTTCTAGTACATACATTGTCTTTCAGATGGTGCTGCCGCATGCTATTTTAAGTGGAACACTCCAAAATTTCCATATTTGAGGTGTTGACACATCCAAACAGTTTAAACCATCGCGTTTTGCTCATATTTTTTATCGAGCGCACGAAATATTAGTATTATTCAAGTGTAGCTAGATTTTGATAAAAGTGCCAGTTTCAAATGTGTAATAATGGAAAGTTATGCTGACGGTATGTACTTTATTTATATGTATTGATGTCAAAATATATTATTTTGCCTGTTTATAGAAAATGTCAATAACTTTCACGCTTTTGTAGCAGACGGTTTCAACAGACATTTTTGCTAAATTATTGAAATACTTTTTTGTCCACGTATGTCCACTATGTTTCAAGGCAATTCGTGTTCCTTGAACGATTCTTCATTTGGAACATAATAGAATTCTTCATACGTCTCCCAACCTTTGAACGGAACGGATCGTTATATTTCACAGTGGTGTTCGTTGTGTAAATTTCAGTGATTGAAGGTCATCCTTTGTTCGTTCGTTAGCTGCCATTCTGCTGGTGCCGGCAGTAAATCCAGTACATTGTTTTCGCTGGTGCGGAACAATCGACGTTGTTTGCAGATAAGTTTTGCTTTATTTTTTTTTCCTCGTTTGCTTTCTTTCCTTTTCCCTACTTTTACTCTACCTTGTAATCAAATAATAAGACACATTCCCGTTTATATAACGCTCTGCCCTCGTGCTTAAATGGCCGAGGGCGAAATACCATCCGATGTAATCATGGAAGTCCCTGATCCCCCTAATACTCGCATTGCTCCCCGTATAAAGCAGTACCCAGAAGGTTCCTCTGGGCCATGGGTGGTATATTTTCGGACCGGAGAGAAACCGGTTAATATATTAAAACTTTCTCGAGATCTGACTGCTAATTACCCGGCCGTAACTCAGATAACACGTGTTCGGGCAAACAAGATACGTGTTCTAGTGAATGATCTCGGCCAGGCAAACGCGATTGCTTGCTGTGAGCGCTTTACGCGGGAATTTAAAGCATACGTGCCTTGTGTGGCCTGTGAAATCGATGGGGTAGTGTCCGAACCGGGCCTGAAATGCGAAGAACTGTTGGAGCACGGGGTTGGCTGCTTTAAGGACCCCTCTCTTGAACAGATTAAGATCTTAGAATGCAAACAATTGTATACCGCAAACACCGAGGGAGGTAAGACTACCTACTCTCTATCAGGCTCGCTTCGGGTGACATTCGCCGGGTCCTCTCTTCCCAACTACATCCTCCTTGACAGGGTTCGCCTACCAGTTCGCCTGTTTGTACCGCGGGTCATGAGCTGCAGCAATTGCAAGCAGTTGGGCCACACAGCCACATATTGTGGAAATAAGAAACGATGCGGCAAATGCGAAGGAGAGCATGAGGATGACTCTTGCGACAAAGAAACTGAAAAGTGTATTTGCTGCGGGGGCCCTTCACATGCTCTTAAATCATGTCCTGCGTACAAGCAGCGCGGGGATAAAATTAAGCGCTCCCTTAAGGAACGCTCAAGGCGTTCTTATGCAGAAATGCTAAAGAATGCATCACCATCTGTCCTGTCCGAAAATCCCTATGCTGATTTGGCTAACGTTGAGCAAGAATCTGACGACCCACGAGAGGGAACATCTTTGGTTAACCCAGGGGAATCCAGGAAGAGGAGAAATCCAGCCTCCCCTACATTGCCTCGTAAGGGTGCCAAGGTGTCGTCCACTCAGAGTGCGCCATCTACAACCAATAAATCCAACGGAAGTGATGCACAAAAGCCGAAGCAATTTGCTCCAGGACTTGGAAATATTAATTCTAACAAGGAGTACCCACCACTTCCAGGGACATCCAAAACCCCAAGTGTCCCCTTTTTTCAAACAGATACTCAGTCCAGTAGCGGACTAATGAAATTTTCTGACATAGTGGACTTAATTTTCACAGCTTTCAATGTTACTGATCCTCTTAAAAGCCTTCTGATACGTTTTCTCCCTATGGTGCAAACATTTTTGAAGCAGTTGACTACTAAATGGCCCCTCCTTGCAGCGATCGTATCCTTCGATGGCTAAGTCATCGAACGAGGTCACCGATTCGATCACTGTTCTACAGTGGAACAGCAGAAGTATCCTCCCGAAAATCGATTCCTTTAAATTTTTACTAAATAGTTTAAAATGTGATGCTTTCGCATTATGTGAAACTTGGTTAACTTCCGATATAAATCTCAACTTCCACGACTTTAATATAATTCGTCTGGATCGAGAAAACCCCTATGGAGGAGTACTTTTGGGGATCAAAAAGTGCTATTCTTTCAACCGAATTAACCTCCCTTCGACACCAGGCATTGAAATTGTCGCTTGTCAAGTTTTAATCAAAGGTAAAGACCTTTGCATTGCTTCCATCTACATTCCTCCTAGAGCCTCGGTAGGGCACCGAACGCTTTGTAATATCACGGAATCCTTACCGGCACCGCGGCTAGTTCTGGGAGACTTTAACTCGCACGGTACGGTATGGGGCTGTCTTCATGATGATAATAGATCAACATTAATCCAAGATCTTTGCGATAATTTCAACATGACCATCTTAAACACGGGAGAAATGACGCGGATTCCTACACCACCAGCACGCGCAAGCGCGTTGGATTTATCGCTATGCTCGACATCGCTACAGTTAGATTGCAGGTGGAAGGTGATCCCTGATCCCCACGGTAGCGATCATTTGCCTATCGTGATTTCAATTGCTAACGGTTCAAGACCATCGGAAACAATCAATGTCTCATATGACCTCACACGGAACATTGATTGGAAGAGTTACGCGACCGCGATATCCGTTAAAATCGAATCCACTCAAGAACTTCCTCCGGAGGAAGAGTACAGGTTTTTGGCTGGCTTGATTCTCGACAGTGCGAATCAAGCTCAGACTAAACCAGTACCCAGCGCGAATACCCATGGACGGTCTCCCACCCTGTGGTGGAATAAAGAGTGCTCAGAGCTGTACGCGGAAAAGTCCACTGCATATAAGGCCTTCCGGGAAGACGGGTTACCCGCTAGCTATCAGCAGTACGCGTCGTTAGAAAGGCGAATGAAGAGTCTAATGAAAGCCAAAAAACGCAGTTATTGGCGCCGGTTCGTCGACGGGTTAACGAGAGAAACAGCGATGAGCACTCTTTGGGGTACGGCTCGACGTATGCGTAACCGTAATAGTACCAACGAGAACGTGGAATATTCAAACCGTTGGATATTCGCTTTCGCCAAGAAGATCTGTCCGGACTCTGTCCCGGTACAGAAAACGTGCCGCGTCGCGTCTCCTCACGATACCGCGAACGAAACACCGTTTTCGATGGTGGAGTTCTCACTTGCTCTCTTATCGTGCAACAATAACGCCCCAGGGTTAGACAGAATCAAATTCAACTTGCTGAAGAATCTGCCTGACACTGCAAAAAGGCGCTTGTTGAATTTATTTAACAAGTTTCTTGAGGGTAACATTGTCCCTTATGAATGGAGGCAAGTGAAGGTCATCGCCATCCAAAAACCA
Organism: Topomyia yanbarensis; assembly: GCF_030247195.1. Lineage (NCBI taxonomy): Eukaryota > Metazoa > Arthropoda > Insecta > Diptera > Culicidae > Topomyia > Topomyia yanbarensis. The sequence continues at coordinate 121,679,408 of NC_080672.1, forward strand.
GGAAAACCAGCCTCCGACCACAACTCGTATCGGCCGATTGCAATGCTGTCCTGTATTCGGAAGTTGTTCGAGAAAATGATCTTGTTTCGCCTCGACAATTGGGTTGAAGCAAATGGCTTACTGTCAGATACACAATTTGGCTTCCGCAAAGGCAAAGGGACGAACGATTGCCTTGCGCTGCTTTCTACAGAAATCCAAATGGCCTATGCTAACAAAGAGCAGATGGCATCAGTCTTCTTGGATATTAAGGGGGCTTTTGACTCAGTTTCTATCAACATTCTGTCAGAGAAGTTGCACCAGCATGGTCTTTCACCAATTTTAAATAACTTTTTGCTAAACCTGTTGTCTGAAAAGCACATGCACTTTTCGCATGGCGATTTAACAACATCGCGATTTAGCTACATGGGTCTTCCCCAGGGCTCATGTCTAAGTCCCCTGCTCTACAATTTTTACGTGAATGACATTGACGATTGTCTTGCCAATTCATGCACGCTAAGGCAACTTGCAGACGACGGGGTGGTCTCTGTTACAGGGCCCAAAGCTGCCGACTTGCAAGGACCATTACAAAATACCTTGGACAATTTGTCTGCTTGGGCTCTTCAGCTGGGTATTGAGTTCTCTACGGAGAAAACTGAGTTGGTTGTTTTTTCTAGGAAGCGTGAGCCGGCGCAACTCCAGCTCCTATTAATGGGTGCAACGATCAACCAGGTTTTCACATTTAAATATCTCGGGGTCTGGTTCGACTCTAAAGGTACCTGGGGATGTCACATTAGGTATCTGAAACAGAAATGCCAACAAAGGATCAATTTTCTCCGAATAATAACTGGAACATGGTGGGGTGCTCACCCAGGAGACCTGATCAGGTTGTACCAAACAACGATATTGTCGGTGATGGAGTACGGGTGTTTCTGTTTCCGCTCCGCTGCGAACATACACTTCATCAAACTGGAGAGAATCCAGTATCGTTGCTTGCGCATTGCCTTGGGTTGCATGCACTCGACCCATACGATGAGTCTCGAAGTGCTGGCGGGCGTTCTTCCGCTAAAAAATCGATTTTGGGAACTCTCATATCGATTGCTCATCCGATGCGACATTCTGAACCCGTTGGTGATTGAAAACTTCGAGAGGCTCGTCGAGCTTAATTCTCAAACCCGTTTTATGTCCTTGTACTTCGACTACATGGCTCAGAGCATCAATCCTTCTTCGTACAATCCCAACCGTGTCCGTTTCCTTGATACTTCTGATTCTACTGTATTCTTCGACACATCCATGAAGGAAGAGATTCGTGGAATCCCGGACCATATACGCCCGCAGGTGATCCCCAATATATTTTATAATAAATTCCGAGAAGTCGACTGCGACAAAATGTTTTACACTGACGGATCAAATCTCGATGGGTCCACTGGCTTCGGTATCTTCAACAATACTATCACCGCTTCATTCAAGCTCAATGATCCCGCTTCAGTTTACGTCGCAGAGTTAGCTGCAATTCAGTACACCCTTGGGATCATTGACACTCTGCCCACAGATCACTACTTCATCGTTTCGGACAGCCTCAGCTCTATCGAGGCTCTTCGTGCGGTGAAGCCAAAAAAGCAACTCCCGTATATTCTGGGGATGATACAGGAGTCCTTGTGTACGTTATCTGAAAAATCTTATCAGATTACCTTTGTTTGGGTCCCCTCTCATTGTTCTATCCCGGGCAATGAAAAGGCCGACTCATTAGCAAAGGTGGGCGCATTAAATGGTGACATATACGAAAGACCAATCTGCTTCAACGAATTTTTTAGTATTTGTCGTCAGAGGACGCTCAACAGTTGGCAAACCTCGTGGAGCAATGGGGAACTTGGACGATGGCTACATTCGATTATCCCAAAGGTATCAACGAAGCCTTGGTTCGGGGGGATGGATGTGGGTCGGGATTTTATTCGCGTAATGTCCCGACTTATGTCCAATCACTACACCATGGATGCGCATTTGCGGCGTATTGGGCTTGCGGAGAGTAGTCTGTGCGCTTGTGACGAGGGCTATCACGACATTGAACACGTTGTCTGGGTATGCGCCGGGTATTGTGACGCCAGGTCTCAGTTAAAGGAATCCCTTCGGGCCCGAGGTAGACCACCCAATGTCCCAGTCCGAGATATACTGGCAAATCGTGATTTCCCCTATATGTCCCTTATTTATACCTTCATAAAAACGATAAATATCCCAATTTAGCCCCTCTCTTTTATTTCTCGTTTTTAGAGTTTCCTCCTGCCTTGTGGAACCGATCAGCTCCAGAGTGCCACTATGTAACCGCCGTCGCCCTTACCACTACGCCTGCATAGAAGGAAACTGAAGCGAGAGCGACTCGAGGTCCGATGACTTTTGAAGGATTCCCCGCGGGTCCGAAGAATACCATCCGCCAATCCGGTACTCGACGACTTACTAGACTGAGGCGCAAATTTGTTTCGCTGATCCCCCTTCCCCCCCCCCTTTGAGCGAAAGTTGCAAGTTTTGCTCTTCTTTCCCTGTCTCTCCCCTGTCCTTGATACAACTGCTGCTACACTGATGCGGAAATAAGCCACCCTCTGAATATCTTGACCAAGCATAAGTTTTAGTTAAAAAATTCAAATTAGTATTCTGTATTCCTAGTTTTAAGATAGCTATAATTTTTACTCTTTATTGAAACTCTTGTCCTCCATCTTGTAAATAGAATTGAATCCCTAGTTTTAAGATTTCTGTGAAGTTTCTCATAAATATTTGTTTCCCCTTTTGTGTACTAAACTATATTGTTAGTTTTAAGATAACCGTAAAATATTTCGTAAAATACTATTACTCCCCCTCTTGTATATCAAAGTGAATCCCTTGTTTTAAATTTTTTCATGAAAAAATCTTTTGGCCCTCTCTTGTATATTGAATCTTATTTCTAGTCTTAAGATAGCTGTAAACTTTTTTTTTCCTTTGTAAAAAAAATATTTCAACATTGTAACCTCCTAGTTTTAAGATATCCAAAATGTAAAAACATAAGCATTTGGCACCGCCAAGCTAACGCATTTGTGCCTATCAAATAAACGAAATGAATAAAAAAAAAAAAATAATAGAATTCTTGCCCGAATTTGCCCGCTTATGAGTAATCTTTGATTAAGTGGAAACGGAGATAGATTATAAGATTTTCAGTTTAAAATTTGGACTCGTACTTTTAATTACTGCTGCACCTCCTGTTGTCATAGCAAATCGCACAATACTGCACAATTTTGATCAGAAAGAATTGTGTATTTAGTGGTGGAAATTTCATCGAGATTCATATACATGTTCAAAAGTTATCAAAAGTGGAACGCAAAAGACTAAATAATTTTGATCCTTCATATTTCATATCCAACGATGTCAACAGAAGTGATCGCCAAAGGTTCCAAATATCAAAAATCAATTATGAATACCATGATTAAACGTTACCGGGGAACTATGACCTTTGATCATGCAAAGCAAAACAAATCTAGAGGTGGAATATATGGCTGGATACTACAAGCGAAAATAGTAGAGTAGTGCAAAAGAATACTGGGATCTCCGGCCGCGATTTTGCCAAAGAGCGTACACTCGAGCTTGGCGAATTTGTTTGTGAGAAGGTTGACAGTCATAGCATGTCAGCAAGCATTACAACAAAACGTGGTTGCTCAAAACTAAACTGTACCAGGAAGCAGTACTAGCATGTTCTGAGCAAGTATAACGCACGAATTTAAATAGCCGTTTCGTCGTAATAATATAATTTGGACAAATCCTCGGTCAAATTTAATTTAAATAAAACTATGAATCTTAGTGAATTTCACTTATTTTCGTATTTTTTTCATATTCATTTTTAGTTGCTATAATTAGCAAACTTGTTATTAATATTCACTCCATGCATTTCGTCGCAGAAACGGCTTATTTTTTGTAATTTAGAAAAATACTATTTTCCGTTCTTTGAGCAATGTGTGCAGCAATTGAACAATAATCGTACAGAAAGTTTAAAACTTTTGTAACTATGTTGCATAATATTTCAAAATACAAGTTTGAAATGACTCTCATAATAGCTACATTATCTAGACACCCAAACCTCTTAAGGCGTGCAAATCAACAAATTCTATCATTTAACTACACACTATTTAAAATTCGATACATTATAAACGTTATTGGCATACACTGGAACCATTAAATCTTCATTCGTGAAAATTTACTTATATTTAGATTAAAATGTCGGCCATTTTGCATCCGCCATTTTGAATTTTGAAAATCTGACATCAAAATCGTAATCTGCTCCCAAAAAACCGTGGTATGCACCTTTGCAGGTCAATCAAAACCATTTTCGACTTTTGGCCAGGTTTTTGGGGAAATCCGCCACTGTGGAATGGCGCGCAAAATACTAAAAAACTTGCATCATAAACCGTTGTTCACTCATCCACGGCAATTAAATCCAAAGTAGAGTAATTTTGGGAGAGAAGCCGCGTGATGAGAGATACCGCGCTCTCTATATCTCGTATGTAGGGTTACTTTTGTACGGTAATATGATATTGTGAGTTTGTCTTTCGAAGAATTGCAACACTGGAGATGTAAAATAATCCTTATTATAAAATCGCAAAAATTTTATTAATCCTGTGCGTCCAGTTGCATAACGGAGCGTTGAAAATTTTTCAGAGCCGCATTAAAATTTCGTTTTTTTTTAATTGTTCGATTTTCTTCTGGTAAAACATGTATCGGTTGAATAGCTGGGACCTTTTAGAAGGCATTCTGATCATGAGTACAGTCATCCATAATTTCAGAGGAAAATGTCGTTGTGCGGCATCTCTCCCCTACAATTGAAATAGATGCCGCATCAAAATTGCGGGTGTGATGCCGCACACGATGGCGAAGGATCCATAGCTAAAAGTATTTTTATCACATCGGAATGTCATTAAATGAACATTTGCGTTAGGTATAGGTTCTTATTAAGGTACATCCACAAACTAACGGACCTAACACCGTGGCATATTGAATTATGAGTCTATTTATCTATATATTTAAAACGGGCGATATGTATCTAAGTATTAGTTACTTCGGTTTATTCTTTAAAGTTTCAGGCACTTATTTTCGTGGATGCATTGATTTGTAGTGATGTTAATATTGGGATAAAAGTGAAAGTTTCATTTATGCTTTTTTTTCAAAATAAATCTTTCGCGAACTTACCTAAGTTATATAAATTCATTGAAACAGCCAAAAACTGCTTGTAAGAAACCCTACTGACACATAGATATTTATCGGTCGTACAAACATATAGATAAATAGTACCCTTAATTTACTCAAACTTTGCCGTTACACAAGGTTGCGAATGAAAAAATATTTTTAAAATGTCGAATAAAAAAATAATTCTGGAAATGGTAGTACCCCCTTAAGAAAAGTGTAGGTGCTAGACGATTTATAGGTATAATCAAACTTCAATAAACTTAGCTGGACACCTAATCACAAAAAAACATCAACGAGAGCTAAAAAATATTGTGAGACGTCTCACCCGCACATGCGGCATCTCTCCCGCAATGACCTTTTTTTTTCTAAAATGTTCGTGAAAATTTGTTGAATTTTTTTTTCATGACAAAAACCATTCCACAGTATTTTAGAAACTTGTCTCAATTGATAAAAATGATTTCTTCGAATATTGAATGGTTTACTTTGATGCAGGATCGATTTTTAGAAATGTGTGGCATCTCTCCCCAATTTACCCTACAGTCTTAAATGCCATCATCTGATACACAAACGGAGGGCGCCCGTAGCATTTTTTTTATAAATCAGTTGCTACAAATGACGACGAGCTTAAACTCATAACCCGTAAGTACCAGAGACAAGGAGGAATAACAAATTTAACAAAGATGATATAGACGCGAACGATAACGTGAAAGTGAATGATCCTCAACATGCAGTCGGCTAGCAAACAAGAGGTTCCCTGCCGTTAAAGAAAGAAAGTTGTAATAGAATATTTGGTGTACGAGGTCTGACGGCCATTGAATATTATTTGTTTTATTTTTTTTATTTGTTTTGTTTTATTTCACTGTACAAAAACTCTACTTCTGTTTTGAAATGTAAAATGTTTTGGATTGGATAGTTGTTTCAAATCATCATCATCTAATAATCCAAAACTTCAGTAATATTTTAGATATAAGTTCTTTTTTACGGAAACTGGTTCTCAACAAACATAATAACAACGAAAAAGTGAAAACCATCATCAGCATGGGTGTCATTTGAAAGAGGCTGGTCGGTGGATGCCGGAATTTGATGATTTAAGCCATTCTAAATTCCAAAATGGTGGTTTCCAGTAACTAGAAAACAGTGAAAATTACCATGAAGATGGATGTCATTTGGATGAGAGTGGTCAACAGATGCCGAAAACTGATATGGAGGCCATTTCGAACTTCAGTGGGTTTAATTTGAAAGGGGCTGGTCAGTAGATCACGGAATTTAATAATTAAGACCATTTTGTAACCCAAGATGGCGGTTTTTGGATACATCAAAACAGTGAAAACCACCTTCAATATTGATATGATTTGAAAGCTAATAGTCAGGAGATGATGAAAATTGATAATGGAAGCCGCTTTGAAATTTTTCTTAGATTTCAACATATAAAAACTTTGGAAAGCTTTATGAAACAATACGTTTCTTTTGAAAAGGGGAGAAAGCAAATGATGAAATCGATGTTTGAAGTCATTTTGAATGTGAAAATATCGACTACCGCTTATCATCCGAGAACGTATAGTTCTCGACAACTTATTTGATGTAGCCGCTCTGATTATGTTCAAATCAATACATACATATGTAAATTGATAAAATTCACTTCATCCAGAAATTGCATAAAATATGAAGATATTAATTATAAGTAAAATTCGCACGGAATAAGGACTTAGGTAAATGTTCAGGAGTACAAGTTAGAGGATACGCCTTCTAAAGAAATGATCAACATATTCCCAACTATAAACCTTCTTCTCGACTTCTTCTTAAATGATATTGTGATGCAATTTGGTAATAAAAAGTTGTTACTTTAGATTTACAAATCAAAAATTTCCGTCAACTAAGTACAACCCAATTTCGAATTATACCCATTATAATGAGCACTCTAATTTGGAATCAAACATTACCAATTTAGACTTCATTTGATAACCACCCCCTTATAAGAACATGAATCTTGATCAATGTTTCAAGTGTTTGATATGATAACCAGAGCCGTAGCGTGACCTTCTGGCGCCCTTGGTGAAGTCTGACAAAACAGTTTCGGTTAAAAACCGTTTGGGATGCTATCCTTTGCTGAACCCCATGCTTACCACATGTTTGTAGATTTGTTCTTTGGCTTGTCTTTAATTTTATTATATCTTCGGTAATTTCTGTCTCTGATTTTGTATTCATTAAGTTTTCATAAATAAACTCTCCTGAAAAGATCCAGATTCCGACTACCCTTTTAAAAACATTGATTCAACTCGGTTGAATTTGAGCTTCGTTTGGACCAAAGATAATCAGTATTTATTGTAAATATTTTGAAAGAACTAACGCAGATATATTCAAGAGTGACAGATATCCCGAAAATTCGTCCAAATGAGTTCAGAATTACGATCTTCTGTCAAAAGCAAGCAAATGACGTTAGTGGCGACAAGGCGTGAATGAAGGACTATCGCATCTAAATGTCCGCTTACAAAGTTGAGATCGACGGTGGGGTCACCGTTTCGAAATTTTGCGTGGATCTATTGAAGCACGAGGTTAGCTGTTTGAAGGTTCGTTTGCTTCATTCAGCAAAGATTTTTGAATGGAAACCGCACTGGATGGAACAATAATGTATGTCCCTTCAAACTCGTATCGGATAAACTTTGGTGTTTACGGTGTTTACGTCTTCTTCAACAATAATTGTCTGCCTGGTCGGCTGTTGTACTGAGAATCGTGAGGATGACTCTTGCATTGAGAATGCTGCAAAATAGTTATGCATATTATGAGAGAGTCCATATTATTAAGGGTCCTAGGAATCTAAAGCGTTCTCTTTTATGACGATCTAAGCATCATGCTATTTTGGAAGAGTATCACTGTGATGATCCCCATGTGGGGATGTATCAGTTAAAACATCAGTTGAAGTTGGAACCTGACGGAGTTTCTCCTCGAGCAAAAATTTTATTAGTTTTGCAACCCTTTGGTGCTTCTTCTCTTCTTTTTCAGTGTTCACTTGGAAATGACACATTATCTTTACTAATTTCATGATTTATAGTCATAAAAATTAAAATGCCGGGTTGATTTCACCGCTCCTTTGAGGCAGGCGCCCTTGGCGGGGGCCACCCGCAAGCTACGGCTCTGACTTTAACAACCGAATGCATCACTTTTCGTCTACTTAAGTTCCACCTTTTCTATGACACCCATTTTTGTAATAGTTTTCAATGTTTGTTAGTAACAAGAAGTCTCCAGCTTGACTTTCAATACTATATCCACCATCAATTTCGTTCACCTACCGACTACCACCTTTCTTATGATACCCATATTTTTATTTATTTATTTAATAAATTTATTTAGGCCCAAATGCTGGACGAGGCCGATTGTTCGTTTTTAACACTTTTAATTTTTTTAAAAATTAGATTAAAAAAACAACTAAATTGTATTTTTTGTCTCGTTGAGGCGCCGCTTGCTGCTGCGTGTTGAGATCCTTTTTCTAGGGGGCGAAATAATGCCAGTGTTGTTCACTGCAAGTTGAGGTTCGATTCGTTCGTCTTCTTTCGCGTTATCGTTCACGTCCACGTCCTCATTCGTACTACTTTCCTGCTGCTCACGGTCGAATGTTCTAGTTTGTGTCCTACTCTTATGGGTCGTTATAGTATGTTCGTAGTTTTCGGTATTTGTTTCGTTGTTGTTGTTTCTGGTTGTTGGTTCTTGATCCGGAGATGTTGGTTTTGCAGCTGTTAGTGGTTTATCGTAAGATGGTTGTGTGCTGATTTCAGTATGATACCCATATTGATGAGGGTTTTCAAAATGGCATCAATCATCAATTTCCATATCCAACATATGACACCCAAATTGATGATAGTTTTCATTAATTGGTGGTTACCGGAAGTCGACATTGTTTTTCAAACTGTTGTCAGTCATAAATTTCCATCACCTACTGACTACCTCCTTTCTTATGATACCTACATTTATAAATGTTTTTACTGTTTTGTGATAATCAAAAGTCAAAAAAGTTTTCAAAATGGCGTCTATCATCAGTTGCCATCTTGGATTTCAAAATGGTGTAATTCAACTCATTCAAATTAATTATTCCACAATATTAAAAAGTATTTCTATCCTCTGTGTATTATTATATTAGCCGGAGTTGTTTTCATTTGAATGTAGTTCATTGGAATGGTTCATTTCCATAAGCTGAGACAGCGCTGAGGTGAGGCTGGTTTTCAACTGTAACAAAACAAAAAAGATCGGAACAATAGAAAATACTTAGCAAAGCCAGCTTCAAATACATTACAATGCAAAAATCGGATAAAACTTAAAGCATATCAATCTGACTGGAGCTCTATAATTTAAGACTAGTCAGTTAAAAAAAGGTTTATCCAGTTTTATAAAATATTTCTTATCCAACTTTCAATGTAGAATTTAGCCGACTTTTCTATTTATATTTTACTTTATTTATTTATTAATATATTTATTTATTTATTTTTTCTCATTCTTTTATTTTTCTTTCTTTATTTATTTATTTATTCATTTATTTTCATCTGGTTATTATACTGAAGGGTCAACTATGCTTGTCTTTTTTTTGGGAGAACGTTTTAAAGCATTCTTAACGGCGGTTTTAACACGTGAAATTTGTATCCGTTTTCACACTCTAATAATTTTCATCAAATATATCAAGGCATATACTGTCTTTGCAACTTTCATATTCGGTCGCTCAATTTGCTAGATTTACTTTGCGGTTTCGATAGAAGCAGAAAGACTGTGGCAAAATACAAATCTGTGCTTGGTTAAGTATAGACCCTAGCATACCTTGATTCGCACATTTGCTTCAAATCGATTTAAATCCCCGATATGATCCTCCCAACTTAGCCTGCTCGAACATGTCCGCATTTTTGCCAAGTCCGTTTCGAACCGAGCCTGATTGCAAGGTTCGAAACGGACCAACCATGACCTGGGTTCGCACTGCTCGGAAATTTACGAACGGGCTCTAAACACGCGACCAGCAATCCACCGGTCGTCGCGCGGGGATGCTGGAGATTGATTTACCAAGATAGGCGAGGGCTTCTCCGTGCTTTGGATCTCAAAATAGCAAGTAACGAACGCGTTCCGACAATCGCAGCTCCCCAAAGGGAGGATGAATTGAAAGGTAGGACTATTATTAATTAAATAAAATCAAATTACATTAATCAGAAGTGTGTTTTAATTCATACACTTTATATAGATTAGAATCGATAGACTTCCAAAGGCGTAACCACTTTACGGACTAGTCGTTATGGCTGTTTTTAGACTGCCGGGGCCAACTGCGCGAACTCTAGTAGAGAGCGCACATGCCCAGTGCAGTTGGTTTGCGATGGAGGTCCGCGGTTTGGGTGCTGTCTCTCGCGGTTTCATGTAAACTGGCAGCGCGAGATTTTACCTCGTTTTCCATCAGAATAGGTTGAACTCATTGGGGCAAGGCTTTTAATAAGGGGCCCACGGCTATATTATGGCTCGAACTACTCTGCCCAGAGCTCCGTTGTTGAACTTCTACGCGATAAATTAACATTTTGATCTTAAATGTATTGACAGCCGACTGATTTAGTGAAAGTGATTATTTTTGAATGAAATCCTAGTGGATATAGTAAGACGACAATTTGTTCACCTGTGGTTTACCTGACGGGTACGTTGACAGTCGTATAATTTTCAGGTCTTGAAAATTTGAAGAATGTGACAAAGTTAAATGCGATTAGTAAATCTGTGCATATCAAATTATGATGACCGTGAAATTGCATAATTACACGCACAGTAATGAACAGACGGAACCGTTACGAAGATGGGGCAGCCTTTTCTGTTGACTCTCCACCGGAGACAGGGAGGTCCTACATTAGCACTGCCGAAGATTAAAGCTTTCTGATTTTAGAAAGGAATCTCAACTTCAACCCATACGCCCCGATGATGAGTCGTGTTTGTTGATGAAGGAAAAAAAGTGAAAGAAAGGCCAGGTTTCTCACGTCACGTCTCGTCGTTGCTCTACTGTGGAGTAGAGATTCGCAAGCCCATGCCCACGCTTTGGTAACTGTTGGCATAAAATAATTTACCTATCTGTTCGGCTATGGTAAGATTGAAGCGAAATGAATCTTACCATTTTACTTTAACAGTGACAAGGTGAGAGTAAGTCACCAAATTTCAATACGGAGGGACCTTGAGCACTTTACAATTACGTTCCTTATTTACCCCCATTATTGCCCTATTTGTTGAACGCAGAGGGCACTGGTTCCTCCATTCTTCGTCGATTGCTGTCGAACAGGCAATATTCTGTTGCATGCTTAGGAACAGTGAGGTAATGCAATTCAATGAATAGCACAACTCAAAGCTTACCCTTTTGTTATGAGCGATTGTTTCGAAGAGCTTCTCATTATACCAGAACCCGCTCATACATCATCCATTGACAAGTTTCAGCCGATTGATCTTCGCGAGCTGATCTACATCTTAGCATAGACATACACACTTACACATCCCTGCACCATATGCTGAAAATGGTAGTGATTTATACTTTGTCAGACCCACACGAGCCGCCGGCCGGGTGGTTTGAGACACGCGATACACCCGCTGTTGCCTGTCGGTGCGGTAAACCAACTCGAGTTTCAATTTACATACACGCCAAACTGTTATTCCATTGAGGTGTGCGCGCCGCTAACAAAAGAAAGGAAAACTGCTCGTGTTGAGAATCCAACCAATCGCCTAGAAACCTGAACCAGCGCGTGCTACTGCCCTGACGAGATCCCATTACCACAGCGAACCTGGAAATCTAGATTGAAACACACCCTTTTAACCGCTCCGTATCTGCATCCAGTTGGACTGGCGAGAATAGATGATTGAATGAATCGGGGATCTAGGGTATTCTAGTTACACCAATCTGTATCTGAAGTTCGCTATCAGAAAATCTACAGTAAGAAATCATTTTTTTTTGCTCGCGCAGATAGATCAGACAGTAGTCACCGTAGAGAAAATGAGCCTCGAGCAATGTGAGCAAAGATCATCAAATAACTCAAAAGATGTCCTTGGTCGATAAATCAGAAAATAATTGAAAAGAGGAAATGCATGCTGTGAGATTTTATTAGCTGATGATCCTGCCAGCTAGTGTTAAATTCTACAATGTGTTCTAAATCGTAAATATGCGTGCTGTTTATTTTGGTGAAACCGTGAAAACTCTTCATGTGGTACAATATATTCTTCGTTTTACGATTTCAACATCGGGAAGATATCAGAATATTTTAGCTCAAATGGCACGTTCCCCGTATGTACGGATAGGATTCGAAGGTCGGCAAGAGAGGACTAATCTTTGTAAAAATATTATAGTTCCTTGAATGGAGAGCTCGGAATAATTGACGAGGGAAAATGCATAAACCCAAGCTGAGTATCAGAGTTCATTCGAGAATACCCTGAAGATGAAGAGACATGCGTACAGTCGAATTCACGTCTCTAAAACCTTTGGATAAGCTAGAGCGCAATTCGATACATGGGATATCGCCCCAAAAAATCCAAAATATCTTGAGAAATAGAAATTTTGCCCTTTTATGAGCAAAAACAAACATTAATGGAAAAGTTATCTCAAAAACTCAATGTAGCCCGATCAGAAACACATAACAGAAATATATCAAAACTATATCTCGAATTGTTACTTGTTATAAATTTCTGTTATTTTAACTACTAGCGATACCTAATTTATAACACAATATGTTACAAAAATTCTGTTCTGTTATAATCTTGTTATTTCATTCTGATCGGGAGGGGTTAGGTATTTTTTAATGCAAAATAAATCGGTTAAGTAGTTTTTTAATGGAAGTTTACACTGCAAATCGTGTTTTTTTCCCAGAGACGTTCTACAAAAAGCTTGATCACCAAGTCGCTTGACATTTTTGAATAAAAAAGTACAGAATGTTACTGAAATGATAAATTATAATACACAAAAGTTTTGGTCAATTAGAATCACCCAAAGTTCTAGAAAAATCTCAAAACCCGTACCCCCCCCCCCCCCCCCCTTAAAAATTACATCCCAAAAAATGGAAGACGAAAACGACATATGAATGTTCAAACGCCTCTTATGTAAACCTCAAATGTACTGAAAACTTTAATCGCGTTTTTCTCAAACCCACTCTTTTGAGTCGGCCGGACATCCACCACAACAAGTCACTGCCGCCAATTTAACTCCTTCTATAGCACGAACCATCAATCAAATTTCTGTCGATAATGCTGCCATTCTTGCATCAAATGCCAAACTGAAAGCATCTTGTTACTCGGGTCCAGATAGCATTCCCTCGATGTGCATCAGCGGGCTTTTTGAACCACTTCGGTGAGTCTTCGAGCTATTACTCACTACTGGATCATTCCCTTCCTGCTGCAAAGCAGCACACACACACATGTTTCCAGTTCATAAAAAAGGTAACAAATCGAACATTATTAATTATCGGGGAATCTCGTGTTTAAGTGCCGTATCAAAACTGTTCGAGCTGGTTGTGTTAGATCCTATTTTCTTTCACTGCAAACACTACATTGCAGATGACCAACACGGTTTCATGCCTAAACGATCGACAACGACAAACCTGCTCTCGTTCACAACGCTGACGGATAGCAAACCGATGCTATTTACATGGATCTATCTGCGGCCTTTGACAAAATCAACCATGACATCGCAATAGCGAAGCTGGACAAACTCGGCATTCATGGACAACTTCTGCGCTGGTTTCGTTCCTACCTCAATAGAAGGTAACTCCAAATCAGCATTAAGGATTGTCTTTCTGCACCATTCTTCGCTACATCCGGCATACCACAAGGAAGCCATCTCGGTCCAGTAATATTGCTCCTCTACTTTAATGACGTCAATATCACATTACAAGGACCCCGACTTTCTTTTGCCGACGATATGAATTTTTTTCGTCAAATACGGGATAAAACCGGGGCCGAGCTTCTTCAGAGGGAACTGGACAGCTTTAGTACGTGATGTTATCTAAACAGAATGATTTTAAGCCCGAGCAAATGTTCAATCGTTACGTTCACGCGGAAACGCCATTCGGCTCAGTTTAACTACCATTTATTCGGCTCAAGCATTCCAAGACACTCTCACATCAAGGATCTCGGCTCGGAGTCATCATGGATTCGGCACTAACGTTCAAACCACATACTTCATACATCGTGGATAAGCCACCAAGACAGCTTGGGTTCATCTTCCGAATAGCGAAAAACTTCAGGGACGTATGCTGTCTTAAATCGCTTTACTGCGCGTTGGTCCGCTCAACGTTAGAATATTGTTCTGCTGCTTGGAATCCGTACTACCAGAACGGGATTGACAGAATCGAGGCCGTCCAACGCCGGTTCATACGCTTCGCCCTTCGGCATCTCTCATTGCGAAACAGATTTCAGCTCCCGAGCTTTGTAAACCGTTGCCAGCTAATACACCTCGATACACTCAGCCTGCTGAAATCTTCGAAGGGACTGCTTTCGAGCCCTGTTCGTCTCGGGCTTACTCTCTGCTAGAGTGGATTGTAACACAATTCTAGAACGTCTGAATCTTCAAGCCCGCATTCGAACGCTGCGTGCTAACTCTCTTCTGGAGTACCTTTTAGAAGAACCAACTATGGTCGCCACAGCGCTGTGACCGGACTTCAACGAGTCTTCAAAAGGCCACTAGTTTCGACTTTCATTGGACTAGAAATATGATTAAAAATAATCTTTTGTCTATCTTTAAGTGTAACTAGGCTAAGAACCACCATTGGGGCCAAGGGGCCTGTTGGTGTTTATACAACAAATAAATAAATGCAACTCGAACAAATGATTTTAGATCGTTTTGAAATTTTCACAGCATATTCGAAATTGATTTCTCCAGCAACGTACATATGATTTTAGTTTATTATTGCTTAATTTTGGTTAAATTGACAATTTGTGTCGATTTTCATGGTATTTTTTGTGGCGTTTTTCACTTAAAAGTGCGCCATTTCGCAAAAAATCAAAATATCGAAAAAAAATCCGAAGAACGTCGCTTCTTACTGTCATAAGGAATCACGAAAACTAAAGTTTTTGGCTCTAGGTCAAAAATTACAGGAGATAGTTTTCAGGCCGTGGACCCCTACTTAAAAACTTACATAGCCGTATAATGCTGCACAGCCGCCATCTTGTGATGAAAATTATTTTTGTGATCCCATATATATGTATTAGACCGGCAACAATTTTGACTTTTTTCGGAACACTGTTAAATCATACGGTAACTGGCTTCACATACCATTTGTCAGATATGAGCTTTTTCCGAAAACTCTAGTTCACCCACAAGAGTTTTCGAGTGTGTATGTGAAAATATATGAAAAATAGGCAATAGAAACAATAAATTCAGTAAAAAATGCCAGAGTCATCTTGTGCATTCCATTATCTGCAGATATAACGCTTAAGGTGTAAGGAACAACATTGCCGAAGACTGCAAATTGATCCGATTTTGCAGTAACAAGATATTCTCATATAAAGTTATGTGTTGCCTCACTTTCTCGGACATGCACATGGAATAGGATATTTAAAAAAATCGGGTTGTCTTCAAAGTTAAATAACTCTGTCGGGGAACCTCCAATCAAAATGCAACCTTCAACAAAGATGTTCGTTATAAAATAAGCTAAGTTTTGAGGTATGCAGAGTTACTGTGGAATTTTTTATTTGATATAAAGTTTTTATATCCGAGTTTCCACATATTTTACTATAGAAACTTGAAACCTCTTGTGGGTGAACTAGAGCTACTGGAAACGGCTCGTATTTTGCATATGATTTGTGCATCCAATTACCATGTGAATTAGCAGTGTTCCGAAAAAAGTCAAAATTGTTGCCGGTCTAATATGTATGTTATAAATCCCATTTGACAAGATTTCGATTTATCTGAAATATGCCCATTTTTTCGAGCTCTACAGTGGTGTAACCCCTTAATGTTATTCTGCGATTTCGCACTAGGGCCGGCGAAATGCGTGTGTAATATGGGTAGTACTACCCACTCGAAAATTACCGAGGGGAGAATTACCCACTCGAAAGTTTGGAGCAAACCAAAACCTGAGATTAACCACATGTGTCTTGCGCACAAAATTGTTGCGTTGGAAATCCTTGATGTAAAACAATTGCATCTTTTTATTCAGATACAAATTTCTTTGCATTAAAATTTATTTTTTTTGAGAATATGGGAAAATAATTAGGATTTGTTTGAAATTTGGAATTGTTTTGACACATCTACATCTTAAAACAAGATTGATAGACAAATAATATTAATGAAATTTTATTCAGACTGTAGGATGCAGTTAGAAATATTTTTAAAGACAATATATACAATTTGTAAAAATTGCAACAAGGAGAAACAATAACTAGACAATCAGTAGACTTTTTATAAGGAAGGCAAAAGATTGTTTATTCCAACATCAGTAGCAGAGACCGTATCAGAGCTTTGTGGCAAACGGAATATCACTATCAGGATACATAAACCGGATCGCCGATTGGCCTCCTTGGATCCGCTGGGAGCTCTTGGGATCACATTCGCAGCTAGCTGTTAGCAAGTCAACCAAAAGAGAAGATATTAATAAAATTGGAGGATAGCCAGCATATTTCGGACTAGAACCAGGCCGAAGGGATTAGTTTACCGGAGATATGGCGCTACACACATAGAAAAAATCGTTTAAATTTACATCTCCTGACCGTGACATATACGAGCATAAAAAATTACAGAGTTTCACGTTTGATTTTAATTTTACAGTCGTTGAATTTTGCGACTCACGTCATTTTACTACACATATGACGTATGTTTAAAATGTAGAGAAGTGTGATTTTATGACACTGCGCATTAAAAGTGTAACATTAAACATAACACGGTTATATTTCGTCAAGTACGGTTTGTTAGATTGTGGCAAGTTTGGGATTACACACCAAAAAATATGAATTTTATAGATGACGTAATTTCAAACATGACACAATTTTGCCAATCCATAATGCACGAAATGACGAAATATAACCGTGTTCCGTTTAATTGTGTATGAAAGATGTACATTACGTGCGCAGTGCTATAAAATTACCCGTATCAACATTTAAAACAAATGCCATATGTGGAGTAAAATTACGTGATTTACGAAGTTCAATGTAAAATTAGAATGGAACGTACAACTGTGTCATTTTTGACGCTCGTATATGCCAGGGCCAGGAGACATAATATTACACGATTTTTTGTAGGTGTGTACCTCAACGGTAAAACTCAGATTTTTTTTTTTTGGAGTGCAGAACACTAGGCACACGACCCGACAACATGTTTAATGTCGCGATAGCTATCACCGCAAGCACAGAGAGCACTCTCCACGACCCCAATACGCCGGAGATGCGGCTTCAACGTATAATGATTGGACATGACCCTAGATGCCACGCGAAGGAAGTCACGACCTTCATCCTTCCGTTTTAACCAAGGTTGGTTGACGCCTTTGGGATTCCTACATTCCATTATCCAAAAGTTGTCAATCTTCGAAATACTAAAAAATTCGTTAAAGCTGTACGATTTTCCACAAATAATACCTTCTAATGCCTAAGCGTCCGTCTTCTCATTACACTGATACCTCCATTTAAAAACTCTTTTTTACGTAATATTCGATTTACGTAACTTTTTTTACGAGATAAATTCGAAATAACGAAGTTCGTAAAAAAATGTGCTCGTACAGTGCAGTATGAAGCTGTATACAATTTAACATATACTTAGCAAACTGTTCCTAATAAAAGTTGGATATTTTTGGAATGGGGTCGACGATTGCATGACGGAAATCGAAATCTTGAGCCATTTTGTAATCCAAGACTTCCAGTTTAGATATATTCTCTATTACCTCAACAATATGGATATTTTCGGAATGGGGTTGATGAGTGCATGACGCAAACCGAATCGATATTAGAGTTATCTAGAATATTGTTCAACCGGAAGTCGTCATCTTGGATTTTTCAAATGTTTCCAATTGTCCATTTTTATCATCTACTTGTCGAGCCCGTTCCAAAAATACGCATATTGTTAGGGTTGTCGAGAATATTGCTCAATCAACGAATATAAATAAGCATGTGAAGCAAAACTTTTTACACACTAAATCCCAAATAACGAACACTTTTTATACGAACTAATTCAATTTACGACCCTCCGCTTTGGTTCGTAAATGGAGGTTCCAGTGTACCATTCTAATCTAAGTGCCACTTTTCTCATTACCCGGAATAGGACAATGCGAAAGAACACAAACTAATATTTGTATCAGGCAATCAGGAACGATTTTAACATAAAGAATCTAGTAACGCCCATATTTTCTCCTGGAAACGATGTGCACATGGTCGTATAAAACCATAAATATGGGGGTACTGTTTAGCGCGAGTATCTTTGCTGTCTGATAAATTTGTGTGTTCGAAGAACAATTATTACGTTTATATACATTATTATAATTTGATCGCGAAACATCTATCATTTGAATGTGAATCTACGTGGAATGCTGTTGTCGCCGATAAAGGATTCATAGGTTCGTATATTACGATCAAAGGTCGCATCGAGTACACAACGTAGGACCCAGCTGCCAGACGCAATATTGTTTCTCTCGTTAACCCGTTGATGAGCCGGTGCCAATAACCACGTTTTTCAGTTTTCATAAAGTTTTTCATTTGCGTTTCTAACGTCGCGTATATTCGGAAAAATTTGGGCGAGCCGACGTTCAAAAAGTCCTTATAGGACCTTTTCGCATACAATTCTGAGCACTCTCTGACAACAACGGAGTGGGAAACCGTCTACGGTTGTTAGCGCCGGGTATTAGTTTCGTCTGACCTTTATTCGCAATGTCGAGAAACAAGCCAGTCAAAACGTTGTACGCTTCCACAGGAGGAATTTCTTATTTTGATTCGAATGTTTCGGATATAGTGGACGCTTAGCTCTTTCGATCAATGCGCACACTAATGAGGTAGAGTACAACGATAAATCTAGCGCGTTTGGCCACCCTGGTAGGCATTCATGTCATTTCCACTGTATTTCAAGACCAGGAGCCACTTACTTCGGTTTTGTAACAGCACCCATCAAGAGATACTTTCGGGCCTTTACGAGGAAACTTAGGTGAGGAAATGATTCTCCTCTTTCGAGAACTTGTAGGCACATTAGAAGATGTTCCCTCAACGGAATTGTCAGAATTTCGCTCTTTAGCAGGAAGCATGAGCGGATCCAGAAAAAAAATTCGGAGGGGGTCCGAAATTTCAATTTTGAAATGTTCGGTGTACAGGACGTAATATGTAGTACCCTCATTTAATTAAAATTAGTTTTGGTGGTTGAATCTGGTTTGGAAGGATTTTGAATTTAGAACGAAAAAAAAAGAAACTATTTATAAATTTCTCAAGAAGTTAAAAAATTTCGGGGGGGGGGGGGCGTCCGGACCTCCAGGACGCTCCCCCTGGATCCGCCATTGTGAACAAGGAAGCGTAAAAAATAGTCGTGGCCGGTGCTTTCTTTAACATTTCTTCCCATCGTTTCGCAAAAGAGCTCCGAGCAAGTGTGGATATCAGTGAAACTTGCCGATCGCAATCTCTTCCTGTGTGTCGTGTATTTTCCACCTGACCGAATTCGTGATTACAGCCTGATCGATGTACATCTTTCCTCCGTTTCTTTCATCACCTCGATCGCTGCCCCATCTGATGATATTGTTATACTGGGCGACTTTAACTTACCTGGCTTGACCTGGTGCCCAGCAAGTAACGGATTTCTACGATTGGATATCGAAAAATCTGTGCTTATCAACAATGCCAGTTGTATCTTGGACAACTACAGTAGCGCAACTCTTCGGCAAATTAATAATATCATCAACGAGAACGGACGTACATTGGACCTCTGCTTTGTAAGTGCCCGGGACTACGCTCCGTACTGCTGCGCCGCTCCGACACCTTTAGTCCAGCATGTGCGCCATCATCCCCCACTACATCTTGTACTCGCTGGTAACCTAGGAGTGAGTTTTGAAGACGTCTCAAGCTCTATCGTCTACGATTTTAAAAACGCTGACTACGACAGCATCGTTAGCACGCTGTTGGATATAAATTGGGACGAAAATCTTAACAATGATGACGCGAACGAAGCAGCGATGACGTTTTCTAATATTCTTAACTACCTAATCGACCGTCATGTGCCAAAACGAACAGTCAGCACAAATCAACACCCTCCCTGGCAATCAACAGTGCTTAGACGATTAAAAACTGCCAAACGAGCCGCATTTAAAAAGTTCTCGAAGCATAAGACACTTGCATTACGAAACCACTACTTTCAACTCAACCACGAATACAAACAGCAAAGCAGACGTGCCTTTTTTAGATATCAGCGAAACGTCGAACGTCAACTGAAATCCAAGCCCAAGTCGTTTTGGAAATATGTGAACGAGCAGCGAAAAGAATCCGGGTTACCATCTTGTATGTCATTAAATGGAGTTTTAGGCACCGACACTAAGGAAATTTGCCAATTGTTTTCCGACAAATTTTCAAGCGTTTTTTCCGACGAGAACCTTTCCCCACAACAAGTCGCTGCCGCTTCAAATCTAACTCCTTCTCTAGGACGAACCATCAACCGAATTTGTGTCGATAATGCTGCCATTCTTGCAGCAAATTCCAAGCTGAAAGCATCTAGTTCCCCGGGTCCAGATGGCGTTCCTTCGATTTTTGTCAAAAAGTGCATCAGCGGGCTTCTTGAACCACTTCGGCGAGTCTTTGTGCTATCACTCAATACTGGAACATTCCCTTCCTGCTGGAAAGCAGCGCACATGTTTCCAGTTCACAAAAAAGGAAACAAATCGAACATTGACAATTATCGAGGAATCTCGTGTTTAAGTGCAGTATCAAAACTATTCGAGCTGGTTGTCTTAGACCCTCTTTTCTTTCACTGCAAACACTACATTGCAGACGATCAACACGGATTTATGCCTAAACGATCGACAACGACTAACCTGCTCTCGTTCACAACATATGCAATGGATGGATTCGCTGACGGATTGCAAACCGATGCTATTTACATGGATCTATCTGCGGCCTTCGACAAAATCAATCATGATATCGCAATAGCGAAGCTGGACAAACTCGGTATTCATGGACAACTTCTGCGCTGGTTTCGTTCCTACCTCGAAGGAAGGCAGCTCCAAATCAGCATTAAGGACTGTCTATCTACACCATTCTTCGCTACATCCGGCATCCCACAAGGAAGCCATCTCGGTCCAGTGATATTCCTCCTCTACTTTAATGACGTCAACATCAAATTACAAGGACCCCGCCTTTCTTTTGCCGACGACATGAAAATTTTTCAACAAATACGGGATAAAACCGATGCCGAGCTTCTTCAGAGGGAATTGGACAGCTTTAGTACGTGGTGTGATCTAAACAGAATGGTTTTAAACCCGAGCAAATGCTCAATCGTTACGTTCACGCGGAAACGCCATCCGATTCAGTTTAACTACCATCTCTTCGACTCGAGTATTCCAAGACACTCTAACGTCAAGGATCTCGGAGTCATCATGGATTCGGCACTAACGTTCAAACCACATACATCATCCATTGTGGATAAGGCTTCAAGACAGCTTGGGTTCATCTTCCGAATAGCGAAAAACTTTAAGGACGTATACTGTTTAAAATCTCTCTATTGTGCGCTGGTTCGCTCAACACTGGAATATTGTTCTGCTGTTTGGAACCCTTACTACCAGAACGGTGTC
This sequence comes from Topomyia yanbarensis, assembly GCF_030247195.1. Taxonomy (NCBI): domain Eukaryota; kingdom Metazoa; phylum Arthropoda; class Insecta; order Diptera; family Culicidae; genus Topomyia; species Topomyia yanbarensis. Next base: position 121,701,298 of record NC_080672.1, read on the forward strand.
GACAGAATCGAGGCCGTCCAACGCCGGTTCATACGCTTTGCACTCCGACATCTTCCTTGGCAAAACAGATTTCAGCTGCCGAGCTACGAAAACCGTTGTCAGTTAATACAGCTCGATACTCTAAGCATCCGGAGGGACTGCTCTCGAGCCCTGTTCGTCTCGGACTTACTGTCTGCCAGGGTGGATTGCCCTACAATCCTCGGACGCCTCGATCTTCAAGCTCGCGTTCGAGCTCTGCGCAATAACTCTCTTCTGCGAGTCCCATTCAGGAGAACTAACTATGGGCGCCAGGGCGCTGTTACCGGACTCCAGCGTGTGTTTAACAGTGTGGCGACGGCGTTTGACTTCAACCTGACAAGGAATTCGATAAAAACTAAAATTATTCGTATTCTGAAATGTAATTAGTTTAAGTAACCACCATTGGGGCCAAGGGGTCTGTTGGTGACGGTACAACAAATAAACAAATAAACAAATAAAAGAATGCTTCAGTTTTTTCCGTATAATTTACATGCGGGATACACAGTTCGGGTCGACAGTTCATTCGGAGTCTCTTCACAGGAGAAAAAGTTTTCTTGATCCTCTCCGCATTTTCCACACCGTGCTACAATGCTACAATGGGCCCATTGTTTGCAACGACGGCAGTTCATGCCCCGCGGTACAGAAAGGTGAACATATAGACGAGCCCCGTTCAAAAGAACAAATTTTGGAAGAGCAAATCCTGCGAAAAGCTCGAAATGAAGCTGATGGAAAATACTCCTCGATTTATGCTGAACGCAATTGCTTGCATACCAGAATTTTCACTGACTGAAGCACAGGGATCTGGAAGGAGCACCCGCTATTTTACAATAAAAGCCCTTCTCGGAGACTACACCAACAATATCTACGTCCCGGGCGGGTACGTAGACAAAATACTTTTTCGTACACGGTCGAGTGTTGTTTAGTTAGATCACGCAATATATTGATGATGTTAAATGGATTGACTTGGGCCCGGAAGTAGACCATCCAGAAGCCGGTTGTATTAGATATAATTTGCATCGAAAATGAGACTTATCCGTATTATTTTTGCAATCGGAGAAATATTCAAATCGGGAGAAATCACTCCGAATCTTACTACCCACTCGGATAAAAGGTGTTCCGCCGGCCCTGTTTCGAACTGTAAGCTCCGAAACAATTCAAACATCTACACCTGCTATTCTCAGTAGGTAAAACATGGAATAATACTTATCATGAGAGCTGAGTGAAATATTCGAACACTGATTTGAAGTTAACTAAATTTGGTTCCCTTCGAGGCAAAAACGAAACTATTTTATTCTCATCTGCCAACTGAGCAATTTATCTCCGTTGCTCCACCAGACTATGATGAGGTAACAACAGAGCATCTAATAAAGCTTTGCTCTGTCACAAGCAAGAGAATTCAGCAATGAGAGTATGTGGTTTCTCTCTGCTCTCTTAGTTTCTGGGCAAAAATTGTGCACCAAAATATAACTCATGTTATTGGGGGTAAAATATTTCTATATCTGAAGACTTTTTTTTCATTAGGTCCAATCTGCAAATGACAGCCCTCTTTTTGCGCTTTCTCTTTCAATTGTTACCGCGAAACCATAAAACTTTTTAATTATTCATCAGTATGTTTTGAAACATCAATATTTTTACGAGCTTATTATGCATACAGTTGACGAGAAATCAGAAAGGTGGCCGAGTAATTTCCGGAAGAGAATGTAACCAAACAGAAGCTCTCTTTTGTAGATTGGACCTATTGAAAAAAGTCCTCATCTCTTCGTTGCTAAGATGACTAAAACGAAGCCTGCATAGAAGACAAACAAACGTAGATTATTATAAAAACCTCACACAAAAAAAACTGTTTCGGCACATCTAACGGAAATTATTTATTTTACTGGCACAAAACCAACAAACTATACTCTTCTTCTTCTTCCAATTCTGTTTATTTTCCGTCGGCCTATTTCCGCTACGAGGCCAAACACCGACGCCAGAGAGGTGACACTCCCACTATCTGGACTGGATATCGACCCATCAACTCATGGACCGGGGGCCAACGGCTTTACTTCCCTTCCAAAGGAAGGCGTGACCTCAGATTTCTCTCACCTCTGAAAAATCTCAACGACCTCGACTGGGATTAAACTCAGACCAACTGGGGTGGGCGGCGGTCACGCTTACCATCCAACCATCGGCACCGTCCAAACTCTACTCAAGTTCGCTAGAAAAAAGACACTAAAAAGTTTCGAATCGTTAGATAACATAAACACACGTCACACAGAGGAGTATTTGAGCTAGAAAGCTGGCCAAAAGCAAAACTTCAAACTCGTGCAATAGCTTCTAATCCAACATGACTGGTTTCCTGGATAGCTATTACATAGTTTGGAAGCCTTGTTTGATTTATTTATGTTATTTACAACCAGCATAGGCCGTCAGAATTGGAATCAAACAAAAGCGATGAATTCTGGTCAATAAAATATATTTACTTTCATGTATCTAAGATCCAGTATTATCTATCGGCTAGTCGTAAAGAATCTGCTAATTCCACTGGTATGTTCATTCGAAAATAAAGATTAACCACATGTTTCAAAGATTGCACTGATAGAATATATTCGTAAATTGCTGCGAATTAGATTCGTATAGACAATTTTCATAAAATATACGAATTTTTCGTACATATGATGAATCATTCGTAGTTCTATTGAAACACTTTTATTACGAGTTTTTCGGGAAAGCCACGAAACGACTTTCGTTGGCTTATTACGAAACGGCTTCATTAGGCAAACGAATTGTTCACTGCTATATACGAAAGTCTTAATAATAATTACGAGCACCATTCGTCAAATTGTCAACGTCAAAGGAGCTTCAATAGAGGTAGAATATGGAGTCGTTGTTTCTATAAGTCAGATAATTGTTGATCATCACGACGATCTTGGTCTGACTATTTAGTAAACGTATCAGTGTCCGCCGGTTTCAGGAAGATTTCCTGAAACTCTTTCGCCTCCAGTTGTTTCAGAATCCGGAGCAGTACGGATTCTGTTGAGCCATCGCGAACTGCTCGTTGGGTTTGTATGAATAAGTTTGAGTTTTTCTCTGCCGGAGAAATGTCAAAGTAATATACTATTAAATAAGAAAACTTTTTTAAGACGCACGAAATGAATTCGTGCGACCAACGAAATCGATTGTAATATTGATTGATTGATTGATTGATTGTAAATATACACAACCGTTTATTAAAATAAAAGAATCATTTCGTTTCACTCAAGAAAAATAATGTCGTTATCAACGACAACAATCGTGCAATGTAGACTAAATAAGTAAAATTTACGAAAACTTTCGTTCATCAACCATTTCTTCATACCACAATAAAATCGATTTTAGCCATATCGGTTTTTTTAAATTAAAAAAATCGGTTGCCAAACATCGAGCATAAAAGATCGAATTAAAAAAAGAGTGTAATAAATACGTAAACTTTTCTAAGATGAACGAAATGAATTCGTGTGACCAATGAAATCGTCCGTAATGTACACAAACTTTTATTAAAATAAACGAAACATTTCGTTTCATTCACGATAAAAATGTCGTTAAAAAGTTACAAATAGAGGTGCCGCGTGCCTGTTTAAATCAGTTATTTGTATTATGCCAAACGAGCAACATCGTGGCTATAGCGTCTGGACGCTGCAATAGGCGGTAAACCGCGTGCAAATTATTCGGATGCCGGCACAGTGTCACAGAATGTTTTGCAAGGTGGATGAGTAGGGTGAGTTTGGATTCACGTTTGTGGGCTGCTTGAGAGTTTGCGTTTGAAAAGCATTATTTATTTAACCGCTTGTCTGTACGTTGGATTGACGATGTCGGCGGTTTGTAGGTACGTAGGGTTATGAGCCAATTGGCGCACATGTTTCATATTTCTGATATATGTGATTTTTTTTTTGTTGGAGACGGACCACTGTGACCAATATTTAGATCTATTGTGGTATGCCCCTTCCTTAATCTAAGTGTACTATCAACTATGACATATCACTATTGATGAATGATTGTCTTTATTGAAATACACACTCTTCCCAACTATGCACTACACTTTGGATGAAGTTTATTACCTGTTTGGGATTTGCAGTCCAAATATCAAAAAGCTCCAGTGTTCCTTTACCGATATATGTGATACTTTTTTATTATGAATAAGGCATCTGACAACATGCTTCTGTAGTTACGTAATAAGTACATTGAAAATTTAATTGGAAAATGAAATTTCATATTCAGTGGAAGAACTGAATATTTCCTTTGGTGAACGTGGGCTTCCTCATCACAGCCCTCAATATGGAGCTACTCGTTTCGAATATATAGCAGAGTGTATGGTGTTGAACTTGGTTTTTGAATTTTGTTACTGATAAATGACCTTCAATGAATTATATTTTAATGGAGAGGTTGTATAGCAAACAGTAATATATGGGAGCTGGAAAGTAGAACGTGAGTAGATGGTTGTGAAAAAATGAAATTAAGGCAGAATTAAATTGCATGCTTTTGAAATAGTTTCATTTTTAATGTCATCGTGGTCGGGTCCTGCACACAACCCTTAAATTTTGTCATCAATCCAAAAAAATTTAAGGCATTTCATAGATTAAGGCCGTCGAATTTGTTTTACAAGCTTGTCTAGCTGTTAGCGACTAGTTTAAACAAGGATTTTAAAAACGGACGAGAATCAATTTAATGCCACGGTGTCTTTGTCGAACAACTTTATTAAAAAAAATCGGCATCTGTAAAACTTCGGGATATGAAAGAATGGACTTTTCCCTTTCATTTAAAAGTAAAATGAAAATATTTTGTCGGGAGGTCTAGAACAACTTTTTATTTTAAAGTTTTTTGATTGAAAACTCAAGTTTTCTAATGAAATTAAATCGCATTTTTGCTACTAATTTCAGACATTCAAAAAATACTAAAAGGAAAATCTGATGAAAAAATCCCATTGTCTACAACTTCGTAGAATGCTTTAAATCGATATAAAATCACCCGAGAAAATTTTATCAGTTTTTAGGTGTGCCCATGGATTAAGAAGTCGATTAACAAGGACTTAAAAGAAATGTTGGGTTTAAATGAACAGTAAATTCAGATAAATTTCAATGTATACAAAGTCCCATTCTCAGCAGAAAAAATATATTTTTAGATTTCTCCGGGACACTTTATGAACAAGGAGGTGTGGAAAGGTGTTGACCAAATTTATTCGATAATCTTACATCTTGTTGATTAATGTAGTAACGAGTTTTATCATGCCTTTTTCATTTCTTTTCTCGCTCTAGGGGATAGCTAATGTAAACTAGAATGACCCTTCTTCCTGATCCTAGCCTGCCTGGTAAAATACAATTGGCTTAAATGCAAAGGTCTATATTTGAATGAACTGAAGTAGACAGTTCGAGTCATTGTAATAAACGACGGATTTTATAGCAATTTTGGGTTGAGAATCCTGTTTGTCTTTATCAACATTAAAAGAAAGATGATTGAAACAGAATAAAAGGTCTTCGAGTTTTGGATCCATGTTTGTTATCTTTTGGGGTAAATTCATTTCATCAGAATTCATAGATGCAGATTTTTGCGAGTCCTCAAATTTTATTTCCAAATCGAACACACTTCACATAATCTTAGAAAAAAGAACAAAACCAAGTTTCATAATTTCCTTTAAGAAGAAATTCCGGAATCGTTACTAGTTAAACACCGATCACAACAGAAACCAAACAAGAAAATATCAGGCTGGACCATACATTCAGTAAATTCTCAAAGTAATACAAGTTTGTTTATAGAAGATTTCCCTCATAATATGGGATAAGAGCAAAGACAACATATCAAGAAGACAGAGTTGCCAGTTCAGTTCAGAATCTGAAGACATTAACAGCAACACGTCTTTCGGGTATAGATGATACTTTCTATATCTACTTTTATATTGAGATCGCTATCTTCGTACAATAGACAAAACCTTTATTTCTCATTTACTATTGCGATTTCTGTTCAATATACAGCCATTCCCAAAGTTAACTTGAACATAAATCTCATCGAATTATTTTTCTATCTTTCATGAAACTGTCAATCAGGATTCTCAATCGAAATCAAATCAAATGACTGAATATCTAATCGAGTTTGATCAAATATAAAGTTAAAGGTTGATTCAAGATTACATCAAGCATACTCGAGAATGAGAGAAGAAAAAAAAGAAGAAACAAATATATCTGTGACAGAAAAAACTGTTTCATTCTTCTGCATTACCCAGCATCTTTCAAAAGAGTCTTAATTTCGTTCCAATTTTATCTACTCTTCTCTATATCTCCATGCTCCTAAAATATCATTGGTGCGCATAAAACGGTGAAATGTGGAATTATGCTTTTTACGCTTAAAGGTGGGGCTTTGCTATCATTCAGGTTCTTCTGAGAACACTGTTAAAATAAGGCAATCCATTTTTACATTTCTTACAAAAGAAATGTATAGGATTCGCTCAAACTTTGAAAACTCTTTCCGAGGCCCGGAGGGCCGAGTCTCATATACCAATCGACTCAGCTCGATAAATTGAGACAATGTCTGTATGTGTGTGTGTGTGTGTATGTGTGTATGTATGTATGTACAAAATGTCATGTAATTATCTCAGCAATGGCTGAACCGATCTTAATGAAATTAGTTTCAAATGAAAGGCACAACGTTGCCATTTGACACTATTATTTTTGATTTTCGATATGTTGTTTACTTTCTGAGATATGGGCGATTTTGTCAAAACACAGCAAGTTTTTCGCAAATAACTTTCGCACAATACAATATTGTCCCACAAACTGCACATAAATAGAAAGCTTGTAAAAATACCTTTCTAACAAGCTATAGATTGTTAAAATCCGTGCACGAGCGGCGGAGATATTAAACATTTAGTATTTTTAGTCCTCGCTTACCAATTTCCACTAACTAAAAATGAGATTGTTTCATACAGAGTATTGCTTTACTGGTGTTTTAGGGGCAAAACTAAACCGATTTTGAATATCGGGGTATGAAAACACATCTACGTGATTCAAGGAATTCGATGTTGAGAACATTTTGTGAATTACCTTTATAATAAATGAACTATTTCTCAAAAATCAATATATAAGTTCACTTCAAAGACAAAATAATGCGTTGATAAAGATACAGTGAGTTCTAGTATTTATTCCTTGGATTAGGCATTGTGTTCAATCATGAGGTAAATGTTGGATGGTATATCAATACACAGATCAACAAGTAATTCACCTAGTAGTGAGATAAAAAATTTCTAATATAATTATACTTGTGGCGTCACCGAAAGCAACTGTATGTTTGAGCCCAAAAAACTAACGAAAATTTAGCTCTTTTGCAAGATTTAGGTTATACTGGTTATGGCGCAAAAAATACTACTTACATTATTTATGATAAGAATGTAAGAATCAATATATCATAATAATATACCTGTAAAAATAATGTCACTGCATTAACCATCATTTGCCATGCCTCACACGCCCCCCCCCCATCTCTCTCTCTCTCTCTCTCTCTCTCTTTCTCTGTCTCTCTTCTATCGCATCTATCTAGCTATTTCTGTATCCATTTCTAAGTTGTGTGATAAGATCTTCTGCCTATCTGAAATATTTATTAATTGTAATTACGAAGGTTTGAGAAAACAAAACTATTTTTTGTCTGCTGCTACATCAACTCAACTTTAATTCAATTGAATTCAAAGCCTGTATCTACACTATAATTAAGGAAATTCATGGCTATATCAAAAAAATATTTGGCTTAAAAGGGTAATATTAAAGTTTGACGATGAAAATTTTCAAAAGAGACATTCCACGTGCGATATTTAAACTATTCGTATCTCTATTGAATTTTGAATGAAATATATGCTCAAAGACTGAAAGCTGAAGCCAGCAGGATTGGACTTGCCATCAACGTTTCGAAGACAAAATACATGAGAGGAAGAGGTTCTAGAGACGATAATGTGAACCTCCCACCCGAGTTCGGATTGACGGTGACGAAATCGAGATGGTCGACGAATTCATGTATTTGGGCTCACTGGTAACCGATGACAATGATAACAGCAGAGAAATTCAGAGACGATCTTAGCGGGAAATCGTGCCTACTTTGGACTCCAGAGGACGCTCCGGTCGAACAAAATTCGCCGCCGCACGAAGTTGATTATCTTCAAGACGCTGATTAGATCGGTGGTCCTCTACGGCCACGAGACCTGGACTATGCTCGTGGAGGACCAACGCGCCGTTGGAGTTTTCGAACGAAAGGTGTTGCGTACCATCTATGGTGGCGTGCAGATGGAAGACGGAACGTGACGCAGGCGAATGAACCATGAGTTGTATCAGCTGCACATTCGTTGTATTGGTACGAACTTTCATGAAAAATAACGGATCAAAGACCAAAAATATCCACAAATTAGATCCAGGAAAAGAAGTATCCCAAAGTACCCACTCTCGATGGGGGATGCAACTACAATGTGTCTTCTAACTTATCGTCGTCCATATTTGGATATACTGAGTAGTTTGAACCATTTCTTTTTCACAGTATTGGTCTGTATAGGACTTATTTATCCATATTTCCTGCACGAGAATTCCGAACGAAACAATATGAAAGCTATAAGGATGAATGGAAATAGACTGCATTGCAATCAACTGAATGCACGGCTTTTATGCTATCGACATACAGCCTAGACATTTCACACTATTTACCTCAATTCAAATAAAAAGTTTGAAATATCTACCTGTCTCATTCACGAATCGCATTCTCCGTCGTTCTCTGTTCAAGGGGCTCGAAAGCACATGTGACCTCGTCTCACTTTACTATATTCAATTGCGCGTTAAAATACTGGTCCAGTAAATTCTATTCTGTACATAAATCTTTTCCGCATCTTTTTATTCGTTTTGTTCATCTGCGCTCATTTTACTTATTTTATTCGTTTCATTCTTTGGATTCACTATGATCAGTTTATTCTTTTTGTGCATTTTACTCATATCATTCATTTAACTTATTTTATTCATTTTTTTCATTGTATGCACTTTATTCATTTTTTCCAGTTTATTCATTTTGTTCAGTTTCTTTATTTTAATAATCTGACTACATTTTCAGTTTTAATCATTTCATCCAAATAATTTATTTGATTCAATTTATTTCTTTATATTAATTCATAACCTTTTACCATTGTTCAATTTTTTATTTTAAACAATGCATTTTATTCTGCTAATTTTCTTCTTTTTATTCATTTTATCACTTCAGCTCATTTTGTTTATTTGATTCGTTTGGTTTATTCATGCATTTTATTTATTTTTTACTTAATTCATTTTGTTCATCCATTCTATTTATTCATTTGATCCATTTCATTAATTTGATTCATTGTATTCACTGGACGAATTAAATCAATTTGATTCATTTAATTCATTTGATTAATTTGATTCATGTGATTCATTTGATTCATTTGATTCATACGGTTCATATGATTCATTTAATTCATTTGATTCATTTGATTGCAGAACTCACGAGAAGTTGGGTGCCTACTTCTCGTGAGTTCTGCAAACTAATCCAATAGTGAAATGTGTAAGAAATGTCTCATCTCACTGCTAGGTGGATTAAATCGGTTTTTACAAATAAAAATATTTTTGGAATAAAGCTTAATAAACACACCGTGAATACTGTTGTGCATTTTACAGTTCATCGTGAACTGTCGATCCACATGCTTGACGCGCCCTTCTAACAGAAAATGACAGAGCAAAACAAAAAAATCCAATAAGCTACCACACAGTGACGGAGGCAGGTTGTACTTGCCCACTATCGGAAACATCAATCGCCCGGACCATTGTTATGCGGACGGTATATGTAAATTGGATGTCATAAACCGGCAAAAGTGAAATGACAAATTCTGTCTCAACTATCATAGTTTCCTGTTTCGACAGCTCTCCTGTGGAGTTCAAACAGGTCAACCTATAGTGCCCGCTGATGATGGTGGCAGAATGTAGGCGTTAAACGCACAACGGTCACGTCTGAAACGGTGTATATGCTGACATCTATGACCTGTTTAGATCAACTTGCCAACCAGCGTATAGCTCGTTAGCAATGAGGTGTGAACAATTCGTTCCATATAAATACCTTGTGAGCAGAATTGCTACAATTTAATCTGAATCGAGTTCTCGAGGTTGTCGAGATGCCGCTGTGTACTGACACTGTGTTCAATTAATCTTTTATTTATGCGCATTTATCTTCCAGAATAGTTGACTGGCATGCCGGGCTAAAGCTTGAAACATGACAGCTAAATATTTCCTGCCCATTCGATGCTGATTAACAACAAGTTAATACAATGTATCCAAAATAATGCTGCAAATTGAATTTGCTAACCCATAATGACGGTCGAGGCTCCACCCAAGATGGGGGAAACAGAAAAAAGGTAGAGAAACCTCATACCAACCGAAAGCACGACTTCGCATTAATTACATTAGAAGATGGATGTCGTGATTAAAGCTGTACCCTCCCTGCGAAAGCATTTCCTGTTTTGTATATTTTCCATCAAGCAACTGGCCACTTTGCGAGGCCAAACGCGAAAGCAGCGGGTTGATGCTTTCGAGCGTGTGATAAATGCTGCCGGCTAGCTGATGGCCAAACCCGTCCGTTCATGACTGACGACTTACAGTCACAGCTCAAGACTGCAGAGAACACCTCGAAGTACGCGGTTCGGTATCAATTTCAGCTACAATTAATGAACCACGGTCGGAGTGACCATTGCCTAGAGGGCTGTAGCTAGTAGGTTATAAAGTCGTCAATTAATTTTTCGGCTCTCACCTGAAGAGACGTTAATGGCATCGGTGGATAAGTTCTTCCTCACAAAGATGCTTGTAAGTTAAGGGGCGAGTCGCCAGAAGTGGAAAACCTCTCTCACCAATCAGTCTCTTTTTCAAACTACTTGCCGACAGATGTAATTGGGGGCCTAGGTGTGCATGATATGTATCTTTAGAGGGGGAAAGTTCTTGTTTGATGAAGAGTCCGTGCCGTTCGGTTGAATCTTCAATGGATTTTTTCATGTTTATCTACACTACGTTTTTTGCATACTGACATTTGCGATTGTCTTGCATAAAACCAATTTAACGTAGGTACCTCATGCTCCGAATTATTAGTATAATTTCGTATCAGCAAAACTTTACCTATAGGCTGAAAATTCAAAAAAAAACAAACACCTGTTATTCGATTTCTTATAGCAAAGCCTATTTTTCGAAGAAACCATACCAGAGCACCATTCACTCACCGAACACCGTAACATCTTCACCGAACGACCGCCGACGCCGTACCCGCAGAGACCTTTTCCAGTCATTTGCAGCATCTACAAAGCCACCACGTTCCAGCTTCCCATGCATTGAAATCTTCCGTGCGCCGACATCCATTCACCCGAAACCAGCTGCACCACCCACTCGATATCGAAGTCGTTGGCAAAGTCGCATCTAGGTAGGCATACCGTTTAGTTCAGCTTACAATCTCCACCGGCATCGGGCATCGGTTCGTGAGGAAAGGCGTGTCACGCGCGGACCGGGGATCTTCCCTTTCACGCTGATTGCAAGCTGAAAAGGGGGCAGCTAAAAGCTCGTTTGTTTTTTTTGTTACCTTGGAGACGGGGGCGGCGGTAGCAACGGTGTCAGTAGAGAGGTAAGGAGATGGCACTGAAAAGTCATAATCGCGATTTCAATTTTAGCCGTTTTTCACCTTTCGCTGACTGCTCTGATGGTACGATCTCTCAACCCGACTGTCGTTACTGCCTGCGTCACTTTCAAGTGCCGCTCGACTGCTGGGATGGGTAACGGGTGAAATGATGACGATCTTCGATTAGAGCATCACGGAGTGACTGACTGACTGTCTGACTGGACACGGTTGGTGGTAAAGGGTAGACGGTCAACGTGAAATGAAACCTTCCAAATGAACACTGACTGAAAAACACTTCACCTTTTCCAATACCCGTGTGTGATACTTTAGATGATCCTCTTTTTTCGAAAGCAAAAAAAAACATCATTAACCGACTGATTGTCACCTGCGGTGTGAAGTGTGGGTTCTCACTCGGTTGGTTCGCCAAATTCGTTTTTAATAAACTAATGATTTATGTAACCTATAATTTAATTTAATGGTTTCAATTTTTACTATGCCCGTATTTAGCCGATCCGGGAAAGGCTGCTGCCTGTGCACCATTGATTGATTAACGACGCGATGCTCTCTATGTTCATGGGGGCCCGTGGGGCGTGGGAATCGAACAGAATGACGATCGAAGCAAAATTTATGTCTTCGCTCGGTTAAAAGGAGGTTTTGCAGCTCGAGCGATAATCTATGCGCCATTTGTGCGCAGATTGCAGCGCTCGAAAGCTGATAAAACTGGCACATTAAAGTATGAATCGTCGTGTGGAAAATTGAGATGTTTTGCTTGATTTCAAGAGTGGCATCACGGGTGAATGGGATGCAAGCGTTATATGTACTTGAATTCGAGGTCATTTGAGTAGATGGAACGGGATAATAAGAAATATTTTCCTTTGGGTTTTCTAAATGTTCATTCCATTAGTAACTATTGTAAACGATCTTTTTCGGCAAGGCAGTGGTAACGGAGAAACATATCAAAAATAAACAAAAAGAATAGTGGAGATAAAAGCTCGTGGAAAAAATTTCCGCTCCATTGGTTGGGATTCGAACATAGCATACACTAAGGCAACACATAGCGAAATTCATAAGATTCATCTTATAATGACTAGAAAAGTAGAAAAACTATGTTTTCATAAGATTAATATGAAAAACATACGACTTGTACGATTACCTTAACATTTTATAAGTTATTGCATATGCCAGTCGTTCGAATTTCATACGAGCATCTTATGATTCTCATAAACATAAGAGAAATGTATAATATTGTCTTTTTTTTATTCATTTCGTTTATTTGATAGGCACAAATGCGTTAGCTTGGCGGTGCCAAATGCTTATGTTTTTACATTTTGGATATCTTAAAACTAGGAGGTTACAATGTTGAAATATTTTTTTTACAAAGGAAAAAAAAAGTTTACAGCTATCTTAAGACTAGAAATAAGATTCAATGTACAAGAGAGGGCCAAAAGATTTTTTTATGAAAAAATTTAAAACAAGGGATTCACTTTGATATACAAGAGAGGTAGTAATAGTATTTTACGAAATATTTTACGGTTATCTTAAAACTAACAATATAGTTTAGTACACAAAAGGGGGAACAAATATTTATGAGAAATTTCACAGAAATCTTAAAACTAGGGATTCAATTCTATTTACAAAATGGAGGACAAGAGTTTCAATAAAGAGTAAAAATTATAGCTATCTTAAAACTAGGAATACAGAATACTAATTTGAATTTTTTAACTAAAACTTATGCTTGGTCAAGATATTCAGAGGGTGGCTTATTTCCGCATCAGTGTAGCAGCAGTTGTATCAAGGACAGGGGAGAGACAGGGAAAGAAGAGCAAAACTTGCAACTTTCGCTCGAAGGGGGGGGGGGGGGGGGGTGAGGGGGATCAGTGAAATAAATTTGCGCCTCAGTCTAGTAAGTCGTCGAGTACCGGATTGGCGGATGGTATTCTTCGGACCCGCGGGGAATCCTTCAAAAGTCATCGGACCTCGAGTCGCTCTCGCTTCAGTTTCCTTCTATGCAGGCGTAGTGGTAAGGGCGATGGCGGTTACATAGTGGCACTCTGGAGCTGATCGGTTCCACAAGGCAGGAGGAAACTCTAAAAACGAGAAATAAAAGAGAGGGGCTAAATTGGGATATTTATCGTTTTTATGAAGGTATAAATAAGGGACATATAGGGGAAATCACGAGTTGCCAGCATATCTCGGACTGGTACATTGGGTGGTCTACCTCGGGCCGGAAGGGATTCCTTTAACTGAGACCTGGCGTCACAATACCCGGCGCATACCCAGACAACGTGTTCGATGTCGTGATAGCCCTCGTCACAAGCGCACAGACTACTCTCCGCAAGCCCAATACGCCGCAAATGCGCATCCATGGTGTAGTGATTGGACATAAGTCGGGACATTACGCGAATAAAATCCCGACCCACATCCATCCCCCCGAACCAAGGCTTCGTTGATACCTTTGGGATAATCGAATGTAGCCATCGTCCAAGTTCCCCATTGCTCCACGAGGTTTGCCAACTGTTGAGCGTCCTCTGACGACAAATACTAAAAAATTCGTTGAAGCAGATTGGTCTTTCGTATATGTCACCATTTAATGCGCCCACCTTTGCTAATGAGTCGGCCTTTTCATTGCCCGGGATAGAACAATGAGAGGGGACCCAAACAAAGGTAATCTGATAAGATTTTTCAGATAACGTACACAAGGACTCCTGTATCATCCCCAGAATATACGGGAGTTGCTTTTTTGGCTTCACCGCACGAAGAGCCTCGATAGAGCTGAGGCTGTCCGAAACGATGAAGTAGTGATCTGTGGGCAGAGTGTCAATGATCCCAAGGGTGTACTGAATTGCAGCTAACTCTGCGACGTAAACTGAAGCGGGATCATTGAGCTTGAATGAAGCGGTGATAGTATTGTTGAAGATACCGAAGCCAGTGGACCCATCGAGATTTGATCCGTCAGTGTAAAACATTTTGTCGCAGTCGACTTCTCGGAATTTATTATAAAATATATTGGGGATCACCTGCGGGCGTATATGGTCCGGGATTCCACGAATCTCTTCCTTCATGGATGTGTCGAAGAATACAGTAGAATCAGAAGTATCTAGGAAACGGACACGGTTGGGATTGTACGAAGAAGGATTGATGCTCTGTGCCATGTGGTCGAAGTACAAGGACATAAAACGGGCTTGAGAATTAAGCTCGACGAGCCTCTCGAAATTTTGAATTACCAACGGGTTCAGAATGTCGCATCGGATGAGCAATCGATATGAGAGTTCCCAAAATCGATTTTTTAGCGGAAGAACGCCCGCCAGCACTTCGAGACTCATCGTATGGGTCGAGTGCATGCAACCCAAGGCAATGCGCAAGCAACGATACTGGATTCTCTCCAGTTTGATGAAGTGTATGTTCGCAGCGGAGCGGAAACAGAAACACCCGTACTCCATCACCGACAATATCGTTGTTTGGTACAACCTGATCAGGTCTCCTGGGTGAGCACCCCACCATGTTCCAGTTATTATTCGGAGAAAATTGATCCTTTGTTGGCATTTCTGTTTCAGATACCTAATGTGACATCCCCAGGTACCTTTAGAGTCGAACCAGACCCCGAGATATTTAAATGTGAAAACCTGGTTGATCGTTGCACCCATTAATAAAAGCTGGAGTTGCGCCGGCTCACGCTTCCTAGAAAAAACAACCAACTCAGTTTTCTCCGTGGAGAACTCAATACCCAGCTGAAGAGCCCAAGCAGACAAATTGTCCAAGGTATTTTGTAATGGTGCTTGCAAGTCGGCAGCTTTGGGCCCTGTAACAGAGACCACCCCGTCGTCTGCAAGTTGCCTTAGCGTGCATGAATTGGCAAGACAATCGTCAATGTCATTCACGTAGAAATTGTAGAGCAGGGGACTTAGACATGAGCCCTGGGGAAGACCCCTGTAGCTAAATCGCGATGTTGTTAAATCGCCATGCGAAAAGTGCATGTGCTTTTCAGACAACAGGTTTAGCAAAAAGTTATTTAAAATTGGCGAAAGACCATGCTGGTGCAGCTTCTCTGACAGAATGTTGATAGAAACTGAGTCAAAAGCCCCCTTAATATCCAAGAAGACTGATGCCATCTGCTCTTTGTTAGCATAGGCCATTTGGATTTCTGTAGAAAGCAACGCAAGGCAATCGTTCGTCCCTTTGCCTTTGCGGAAGCCAAATTGTGTATCTGACAGTAAGCCATTTGCTTCAACCCAATTGTCGAGGCGAAACAAGATCATTTTCTCGAATAACTTCCGAATACAGGACAGCATTGCAATCGGCCGATACGAGTTGTGGTCGGAGGCTGGTTTTCCTGGTTTTTGGATGGCGATGACCTTCACTTGCCTCCATTCATAAGGGACAATGTTACCCTCAAGAAACTTGTTAAATAAATTCAACAAGCGCCTTTTTGCAGTGTCAGGCAGATTCTTCAGCAAGTTGAATTTGATTCTGTCTAACCCTGGGGCGTTATTGTTGCACGATAAGAGAGCAAGTGAGAACTCCACCATCGAAAACGGTGTTTCGTTCGCGGTATCGTGAGGAGACGCGGCGCGGCACGTTTTCTGTACCGGGACAGAGTCCGGACAGATCTTCTTGGCGAAAGCGAATATCCAACGGTTTGAATATTCCACGTTCTCGTTGGTACTATTACGGTTACGCATACGTCGAGCCGTACCCCAAAGAGTGCTCATCGCTGTTTCTCTCGTTAACCCGTCGACGAACCGGCGCCAATAACTGCGTTTTTTGGCTTTCATTAGACTCTTCATTCGCCTTTCTAACGACGCGTACTGTTGATAGCTAGCGGGTAACCCGTCTTCCCGAAAGGCCTTATATGCAGTGGACTTTTCCGCGTACAGCTCTGAGCACTCTTTATCCCACCACAAGGTGGGAGACCGTCCATGGGTATTCGCGCTGGGTACTGGTTTAGTCTGAGCTTGATTCGCACTGTCGAGAATCAAGCCAGCCAAAAACCTGTACTCTTCCTCCGGAGGAAGTTCTTGAGTGGATTCGATTTTAACGGATATCGCGGTCGCGTAACTCTTCCAATCAATGTTCCGTGTGAGGTCATATGAGACATTGATTGTTTCCGATGGTCTTGAACCGTTAGCAATTGAAATCACGATAGGCAAATGATCGCTACCGTGGGGATCAGGGATCACCTTCCACATGCAATCTAACTGTAGCGATGTCGAGCAAAGCGACAAATCCAACGCGCTTGCGCGTGCTGGTGGTGTAGGAATCCGCGTCATTTCTCCCGTGTTTAAGATGGTCATGTTGAAATTATCGCAAAGATCTTGGATTAATGTTGATCTATTATCATCATGAAGACAGCCCCATACCGTACCGTGCGAGTTAAAGTCTCCCAGAACTAGCCGCGGTGCCGGTAAGGATTCCGTGATATTACAAAGCGTTCGGTGCCCTACCGAGGCTCTAGGAGGAATGTAGATGGAAGCAATGCAAAGGTCTTTACCTTTGATTAAAACTTGACAAGCGACAATTTCAATGCCTGGTGTCGAAGGGAGGTTAATTCGGTTGAAAGAATAGCACTTTTTGATCCCCAAAAGTACTCCTCCATAGGGGTTTTCTCGATCCAGACGAATTATATTAAAGTCGTGGAAGTTGAGATTTATATCGGAAGTTAACCAAGTTTCACATAATGCGAAAGCATCACATTTTAAACTATTTAGTAAAAATTTAAAGGAATCGATTTTCGGGAGGATACTTCTGCTGTTCCACTGTAGAACAGTGATCGAATCGGTGACCTCGTTCGATGACTTAGCCATCGAAGGATACGATCGCTGCAAGGAGGGGCCATTTAGTAGTCAACTGCTTCAAAAATGTTTGCACTATAGGGAGAAAACGTATCAGAAGGCTTTTAAGAGGATCAGTAACATTGAAAGCTGTGAAAATTAAGTCCACTATGTCAGAAAATTTCATTAGTCCGCTACTGGACTGAGTATCTGTTTGAAAAAAGGGGACACTTGGGGTTTTGGATGTCCCTGGAAGTGGTGGGTACTCCTTGTTAGAATTAATATTTCCAAGTCCTGGAGCAAATTGCTTCGGCTTTTGTGCATCACTTCCGTTGGATTTATTGGTTGTAGATGGCGCACTCTGAGTGGACGACACCTTGGCACCCTTACGAGGCAATGTAGGGGAGGCTGGATTTCTCCTCTTCCTGGATTCCCCTGGGTTAACCAAAGATGTTCCCTCTCGTGGGTCGTCAGATTCTTGCTCAACGTTAGCCAAACCAGCATAGGGATTTTCGGACAGGACAGATGGCGAAGCATTCTTTAGCATTTCTGCATAAGAACGCCTTGAGCGTTCCTTAAGGGAGCGCTTAATTTTATCCCCGCGCTGCTTGTACGCCGGGCATGACTTAAGAGCATGCGGAGGGCCCCCGCAGTAAATACACTTCTCAGTTTCTCCACCGCAAGCGTCATCCTCATGCTCTCCCTCGCATTTGCCGCACCGTTTTTTATTGCCACAATAAGTGGCTGTGTGGCCCAGTTGCTTGCAATTGCTGCAGTTCATTACCCGCGGTACAAACAGGCGAACGGGTAAGCGAACCTTATCCAGGAGGACATAGTTGGGAAGAACAGACCCGGAGAAAGTCACCCGAATCGAGTCTGACGGAGAATAAGTTGTCTTATCATTTTCTGTTTTTGCGGAATACAATTGCTTGCATTCCAGAATCTTCACCTTTTGAAGTGAAGGGTCCTTAAAGCAACCAACCCCGTACTTCAACAGGTCTTCGCACTTTAGACCCGGTTCGGCGACTATTCCATCGATCTCCACTGCCCTACAAGGCACATACACTCTGAATTGTTTCGTAAAACGCTCGCTGCGAGCAATCTGGTTTGCCTGATCGAGGTCATTTACTATAACGCGTATCTTATTAGCTCGAACACGTGTTATCTGAGCTACGGCCGGGTAGTTAGCAGTCAGCTCCCGTGATATTTCTAGAATATTGGGCGATTTCGTGTTGGGCCGGAAATACACCACCCAGGGTCCATTTGAACTGGCTGGGTATGTTTTAATACGGGGAGGACTGGGGGAATCAGGGGAGGGGCGTTCTGTACCTTGTATGTATGTAGTCCAGCTCTCTTCTTTGCATTCTGGTCGTAGCTCTGCGACATGCCGATCTTTTTAGCCAAATCACGGCTTGAGACGTTGGGATTTGCTTTAATCATCCGCTTCACCTTTCCTTCCGTCTTTTTGTTCTCCGGTCCCGGTTTTCTTCCAGCTCTTTTGCCGTGGTCCAACGTCAACCGCTCCTGGAACCGCTTCAACACTCTGGAGACGGTTGAATGGTGAACGTTCAACATTTTTCCCATCTGCCGGTGCGACAGGTCAGGAAATTCCAGGTGTTTGAAAAGAATTTGTTCTCTCGACTCGCGTTGGTTCACCTCCATTTTCGTTGAATCGAAAAACACGACTTCGAGTTTGACTGCATGTAAACAATACACATCAATGAGAAAGTGTGCAAAATTTGGTTGATTTTTACTCAATGGTAAAAAAAGTTATGCCCTGTTAAATGTGTCGCAATAATTTCGTATTCGCCCTTTAAGCTTACCGTAAGCGTTTCAAAGTGTATGGTTATGTCCTACTACCGTCTCAGGCAACCACTAAATTTCGACTACACTATCAATGGTGAGGTTCTGCAAATAACCGATCGATTCAGTGATCTGGGAGTGTTGCTCGATCATAAACTTACATTTAGCCTACACCGTACAGCTGTCATCGCAAAAGCAAACAGGCAATTGGGGTTTATCCCGAAAATAGCGATGGACTTCACTGACCCGTACTGCCTGAAAGCTCCCTACTGCTCGCTCGTCCGGCCAATTTTAGAAAGTGCCTCAGTAGTTTGGATTCCTTTTCAGTTGAACTGGATCTTAAGGATTGAAAGTGTGCAGCGTAAATTTATTAGATTAACCCTGCGAAATCTAACGTGGCGCGATCCTCATAATCTCCCACCATATTCTGATCGCTGTAAATTGCTGAACATGGACACTCTAGAACGTCGGCGGATAATTCAACAAGCGGGATTTGTTGCCAAGCTGCTGAATGGCGAAGTCGACTGCTCGAAACTTCTATCGTTGCTAAACAATCGAGTGCCACTAAGACCTTTACGTAATGGTTCTCTTCTCGAGCCCCGGTTTCACCGGACAACCTTTGGTTATCACGAACCGATAACGGCAATGATTCGCACCTTTACGACTGTTGAGGAGATGCAAGAATTTGGAGAGACGTCCTCCCGCTTCATCGGACGGATTCGGAATCGTTGCAGGATTTAGGTTTAAGTTTTATTTCATGTAGACAATAGTCAGATGAAAAATAAAGATAATAATAATAATAATAAAAAATGCACGGGTTTGACACGTTGACAGACCCCCATGTGTATTGAAAATATCCAATGCAATTTATTTTCAGCTACCGTTACTAAATTCTATTGAAAAAAATATTTTTCATGGTTTCACAAAACACGCCGTTTTTTTTGCATGGTTTCTCGAAATAACACGGATATTTTTATGAATGGTTTCTCGAAACAACATGGATTTTGTTTGCACGGTTT
Source organism: Topomyia yanbarensis (assembly GCF_030247195.1). Classification (NCBI taxonomy): domain Eukaryota; kingdom Metazoa; phylum Arthropoda; class Insecta; order Diptera; family Culicidae; genus Topomyia; species Topomyia yanbarensis. The sequence continues at coordinate 121,721,540 of NC_080672.1, forward strand.
CTCGAAATAGCGCGGATTTTTTTGCACGGTTAATTTTCACGGGATAATCGTATCATTGAATTGGCATATCGAAATATGTATTTTAAACATGAAAATCATGTTATTTCACAAAACTGTTCAAAAAAATCCTGCAAAAAAGTGCGAGCAAAAATAGAATCAGGTGTAATACCTTGATGTAGTTCCGCGGGGATGAAGGGCAAACAAATGTGTTTTTAATGGTTAGGCACGAAAGTGAGTCAATATCCCAATATGCTATAGACCAGGCTTTTGAAGCTGTTTAAACCTTACCATAAAAACTTTAACTGGCCGAGTCTCTATTAAAAAGCAGATGTTTGGAAAAGAAAAAAATATAATAGGCATTTCAAAATGAATGTTAAACATTATCATCAGTGGTCTTGAATGAAGAAAGGCACAATTGCACCGCTACGTAGATTAAAACAGGTTTCATTTAATGCCTTGAATAGTGCTTGCAGTTGCTGCTTAAACAAATGGGTATGATGACAAGAAACGCTTAGACAAATTTATAACTGTTACAGTTCACGAACAGGGACGGATCTGTGCCTAAAAACAAATGTCATGGCGAACATTCGCAGCAGTTTAAACGCATTTTAACCACACACAGGGCGACAGGACACAAGCTTTGGCTGTCGCCGCGCTGGAATAGCTAGAACAAAATTTAGCATAGTGAATAGCCCACCGCGAATGAAATAAGAAAGTTATTAGGAATTATGTCACGATTTAGGGGTAGGAATTTGTAGTATAAAATTCTGTGACATATATGGGAGACGGGAACTAAGCTTTAGCGAGACGTAAAATGATTTTAGCGAAGAAAAAAAAATAAAAAATCTTTTGCTACATGGTAGTGGAAGTAAGGGGGGGGGGGGAGGGGATATCTATGACATATTGTGACATACGGAAAGCGGGAGTGAATATATGGCAATTATTGCGTTACGTAATTTATGAATGGTCCTTAACTTTACACGGAACTCGGAATATTCCACCTAAACGATAGAACAGGTACAGCAAGTTCAGGTTTCGCCATTCAATAAATCACTGTCTCGGCTGCAACTGCATTTCACCGATTTGGTTGCATTCGCAATATGGCCCAAGGTGACGAAACGGGAGGAGCATACCTACCAAGTCAACGCAACGGGCAGTCAAAACCACCACAGGCTACACTGATTCGCAAATCAGGTGTTCATGTCAGCACCGCATTTATCATTCAACCGTATGGAAATTAGTCTACAAATTGACTTTAAAAGCCTAGTTGTAAAAATTTACATTTATTAGATGAATAGTTCGCGAGCGAACGGGCTTCACTCCGGACGGCCTAAAGACGATTTACGGCTGGGGATTGGATTTCAACCCCGCGCCTCCGTCGGCCAAAGCATGTAAAAATTGCAGCTATGCCGTACAAACAGGTTCCGAACCGACGGCCAAATCTGGACCAAACGAAGAGAATCGATGCTTTTCCCAGTGCGTGAGACCGCGATTACCGCGGTCGCTAATTTAAATTTTACCATATTTCCATCCAACTGATTGTCGTTCGAGCAGATTTCAATTCCGTCTGCCGGATTGGGCTTTATTCGCACGATAAGTGTGCTGAACGATACAGGATAAAACAACAGATGAAAACAGTAATAATAATGCAACAAAGTTCGTTTCTTACGAATTTCAAGCCAGGGCTGCTCCGTTCATTGGAATAACGCATTGGGTATTTAAAAAAATGTGCTTGAAAGTTCTCTTAATATAAACCATTTCTTATCCTTGAATTGGTATTTTACCATTTTCTAGCGATTTTAAAACTTCAACAACAGAGCAAACGCAATTTTAAAATAAACCACTGCCGGCAACCGAGATGCCATTGATGGTTCTGGTGCATCGCTCGCACATTTTCGAAATACACTCCATCCGATGTCGGTCCGCCAAGACCGCCGAGAATCGCGAAAAACCTGTAGCGATAGCGTTTAACGGGGTTTTGTGCTGAATAGTTTTTATTTAGCGGCAGCAGATCGTCATCAAGTGCATTCGCGTGCTGCTTTACCGCCGACCCTGTTGAAACAGGCCCAACGACTGAATACCTAGTCCATTGATAGCTCGTGTCTTACCACTCGAAAGCCCGTGCACAAAGAACTTGAAACCTGCGGTTCGAGTGCCGTCAACTTAAACAGCGTCGGTTTTACTGTTGAATTTAGGAATACAGTCATCCCTGGACCACCTGAGTGAAAATTATCCCAATAAATCCTAATTGCTGTTAAACTAAACTACCAGTCTTTAACTCGTTGCACATATGCATTGGGGATGAAAGCGGAAATACTAGATTCAAATTTAAAGCTGTAAACCGGTAAAAGAAATAGGTTCGTGGTCACGAAGCTGAGCAGTACGTTTCAGTTGAGATAGTACGTAGATGTGAGAAACGAGTGGGCGGCCCGAAATTTAACTGTTTTTGGAAGAATAAATTACGAAGTAAATATCTATTGATAAAATTTTGAATTTTTAAATTTTTATTGGGAAGACCAATTGACATTGAAACTGAAAACAATGTCACTACTACACTATCTTAACGAAAATAGTTTCAAATGAAAGGCCTAACGTGTGACCATTAGACGCTATTACTTTTGTTTTTGGGTGCGTGGGATATGGGTGATTTTGTACAAACATAACATGTTTGAAGCACATAACTTTTAAGCAAAGCAAATTAGTCAAACTGTTTGCAAATAATTAGAAATACCTTTCCACTAAGCTATAGATTGTCGAAATTCATTCGTGAACGGCGGAGATATGAAACATTTTATATTTTTATTCCTGAATTTCTAATTTTCAATAACAAAATCGATTTCGAATATTTATTTTATTTCGTGATTCAGGGAATTCGATTCTTAAAACAATTTGTGAATTCGCTCAATAATGAATGAACTATTTCTCAAAAAATTATAGATAAGTACACTTTAAAGTAATGTAATCCATACTCATATTATACTCATTTGCTTCACCGAGAATCACTGTCTTTTTGAATCCCAAACTTTTAGTGAAATTTTGATTCGTTTTGCAAGATTTAGACTATTTTGACCATGCTGAAAAAATACAAAAATAGTGTCACGACGCTAACCATTACCCATTACACGCTCCTCCCCCACTTTCACTCTTTGTGTTCATGGCAACTGCCCCAACACACATCAATTAGCTTTTCGTCTCAATTTCTAGGTTGCGCCATAAGATGTTCTACTAATCCGAAATATTTGTTTATATCCAATATAATTCGATTTACGCGTCGTAATTACGTAGGTTTAGGACGACGAAACTTCTTTTGTCTGCTGTTTCCCTATAAAATTTTTTTGCATCGTAGTGCAGAGCAGAGCCACTCACAGAAGCAAATTTAATTAAAAAAAAAAAACGCTTTTAATCCACCTAACAGTGTGATGAGACATTTCTTATAACTCTTATCACTCTCTGCGGATATTATATGGTTTGAGAACATTTAGAACTTGATGCTTCGCGATATTTTTGATAACAGATAGTGGCAGGACTCGCTCAAATCAGCATAGGACAACATCACTGCTAGAAATCTCAAACCAAATCAATGGGAAAGCGAAAAAATAGCCCATAAAATAGACATACAAACGAATTATTGCTAATGCTCTGTTAATAAAATATCTAAATTCCTCAATCAATGCATTGTGGTGGGAAAACTGAATTTTCCTAAAGGGGTTATGTATATTGTACTGAGCCAAAAAAAATTTTTTTTTGGAATCGATTTGAAGTTTATACTTTACTCAAATTTCCAACGCGACTGAGAACTAAGAAATCAATGCTTTTTCTTGAAAAAAGCGATACTAGCAGTGACATCATTCAAAGAAAATCAACAGCGAATATTTCCAGACTTGGTTTTATTTCCTATTTAAGAACTATTGTGTTTTTTACATCCTAGATTGCATGATTCAGTGATCGAAACCCAAAACTTCATGAAGTATTCGAAATTATTAAATTAAAATTTGTGTTTGCTATTGAAATTGACAAAATGATAGTATATATAGTATATAGTCCCTTTGGCGATTGTTTACTTTTTGGTCCCACCTATCAGCATTGAAGTATCGCCCTTACGTTTTTTACAATACCAATTTTACAATTGGTGGGGGTTTGGTGAAAATCGATCTTATTGTCCAAACGGCATAATTCCGAAACCATATTTTTTGAAGTTTTAAAATTATGCAGAATTAATTTTTCAGAAAATAGTAACAGAGTTCGTGTCTTTAGCGAATTTGTTGAGACTTTATTGTAGTCATGAATATTAACCTGAGAAAATTCACCATAAATACTTCTTGGACGATATACCGTCAAAATTATTTTATCAAATGATGCGCTGTTTAACGTTTGTAAAACTCATCGAAGATACTAAACCTCCGAAATTGGCGGTTTCAAAATGATGTTATCTTGACCTTAAATTACTGTTTTTGAACATTTGACCTATACATATAATTGGTCATACAACAAAAATCAAATGCTTATCAAAAACGATCAGGACCTGCTAGAGTCGAATGGAAATCGTCATTTTCCATAAATTTCTCTCTACATTCGGAAAGTGCTATCCTCGTTATTAATCATATTACGTTTTCGTCTCAACTCGACGCATTCCCAAAATAAAAACCTGTTTTAGTCCACCTAGTGGTGCAATTGTGCTTTTCTCATTTGTCCAGACTACGATTCCCTGGCTGGTTATGTTCAATACAATGGTGGAAATGAATATTACATGTTCAGTACGATTTGCACATACTATGTGATACTGAAACATCGCTTGAAACCAGCGCCGGATCATGGAGAGAGATCCGGGAGGTCCAGGTCCTGCCGAAAATTTTCAACTTGTTAAGAAATTTTAAACTAGTTTTAATTTTAAAGTAGCAACTCCTCACTGCATACTCCCTCCGGGCCGGTACGATTGACGATTTTTAGAGTGATTGCGTAACCTTTGTATATGAGAAAGGCAAAAATGTACCAAAGTCCAAAAAAATCAATTTTTGTCAAACATATTTTTTTCGAGTTGACATCAAATCTCAATGTTTCATGCATTTTAAAGTCGTTTGGCATCCAAAATACAAATTTGATTTTGAAAATTTTTCATTTCGGTTTATATGGGAATTTGTTGTGTGATTGCACTCTTCAACTCGTAACTCCGGAACCGGAGGTCCAATCAATAAAAAATTCGATTGCAGCCGATGGGAAGGTTGTACCTTTCATTTGAGACTAACTTTGTGCAAATCGATCTAGCCATCTCTGATTAACAGTGGTCACATTTTTTTCCACATACACACATACATACACACAGAGACATTTTCCGATCTCGACGAACTGAGTCGACTGGCATGTGACACTCGGCCCTCCCGGTCGGGATTAGATTGACAAATTTTGGAGTGAATGAGAAAGGCAAAAACATTTTTAGCAAATGTTGAAATTTAACTTTTTGGCGAGTAGTTCTATGTTTCATAGACATTAAATCAATTTTAACTTCGCTTTCTATTAAATAAAGACCCTTATTACAGTACATCTCTACAAAAGCGAGCTCAATTTGAAAAGAAATCTGAGGATTATGATTGATTTCAGAACTCTGGAATTTTCTATTGGAATGTTTTCAGGCAGGAATTTGATATTGATGCTATTAGACAACTGTGAAATCAAGACCAATAGATCAGTTATATATCAGGACCCCATTCCGAAAATTTTTCAAAAGTCCTCATGATGTTTACAACAACAGATTATCAATCTACGGATCAGATAATTGTTATTGTAATATTGAATTAAATCAGTCAGCATCAATAAATTTTCAACTTCAATCCATTTTTTTTGTTGGGTGTGGTGGGGGGGGGGGCGGTTAAACCCCAAAACCTTCTCTTGGCTACGCCGTTGCTTGGAGTTATTTATTTCGCCTTCCATTTTCCGATATGTTTCAGATCGATCCGATGGTTATAAGTTAGAGAAATTGCAGTCAGAAGGTTCGCACAAATGAGCATTTTTGCACTGATAAGTTATCAAGTTCCTTCCAGACAACTTGGAAGTATTCGGTGATTATTTCTAGCGGTTGTAGATAGAAAAATGAAATACAAAATTCGTTTTATCGAATGAATGTTTTGCTTATTTCAATGGATTATTACTATATTGAACAATAAATAGGCGACAAAGAGTAATCCACAAACAACAAGCCATAACTTTTAAAGTATTTAAAATAGATATTTGAAGTCTTCAGTAAAGTTATTCGCAAAAGTAAGAGCTACAAATTTGCTGAAGGCATCATTTCGATATAATCACTTCCAAGAAAATTTGTGAAAATATCTCACTCATAGGGTGATTAATCAGCAAAAGCACAATACCAAAAAAGGGCATATTGCCTCCATTAAATTCTCCGAAGATACTATTGACCTAAAATAAGTCGTTTTGGCGTTAATAATAGATTACATGTTTTTGGTCATATTTCTGGCAATGGGAAATGATAAAAATCTTTCGTCCGCATTTAATGTTAAATATCTCTTTTGATAATAGTCCGATTTAAACAATATATAGCTTGTTCGAAAGGTATTCGTTAAAGCTGTCTAAAACATATAAATTGGTAATTTATATTGTCAATTTCGGCAGATAATTAAAAAAAACTTCCGAAAACGCCATTTTTACGCATTCAAGCATTCATATCTTGGAAACTAAACATCAGAATCAAAAACAAATTAATAGCGTTCTTACTGTTTTTTAGTTCTTTCATTTAAAGATGGTTTGGATAGGATCGGTTCAGCCATTGCTGAGAAACACGAATGAGAATTTGTCCGTTACATACACACACAGACATTGTCCCAAATCGTCGAGCTGAGTCAATTGGTATATAAGACTCGGCCCTCCGGGCCTCGGAAAAAATCTTGAAAGTTTGAGCGAATTCTATACATTTCTTTTATAAGAAATGTAAAAAACATGTTTGTATTACAAAAATTTATAACATGTTTGTATTACGAGAAAACTATAACTAATTTATGTTCAAACCCTGCTAACCCCTGAAGATGAAAGAATATCCCTTCGAAACGTTGCACTATTGATAAGCATATGACCTCAAATCGTAAACTACATCAACTACAACTTAATTCAATTCTATACTGAAGATTTATATACATTATAGTTAAGGAAATCCTTGGTTATCTAAGAAAGATAATTGACTTAACTGGATAATATGGATTTTTGAAGATGGAAATTTTGGACACGTGTGTTTTTAAACTCTTCTTATCTCTATTGGATTTTGAAAGAAGTATATATTCAAATATGTCACTATGTCTGTCTAAGAATACCCGTTTTGTGAAGATATTATTGAAAATGCATTGTGTTGGTATCAACTTTTATGGAAAATATTCGATCTAATTCCAAAAATACTCACAAATTAAATCCGGAAAAATAGCTTCCGAAGACTCACTACTCTTGATGGGGAATACAAAAATAATGTTTATCCTAACTTATACCAAAGGTTCCAGTTGCCCTGTGCTGAGAATGTTTCAACTGAAGTTTCATTGGCAATCAGAATTAGTAAAGATGCGGTGGATAATTCAGTACACGTTGCCATTTGAAGGGTTGAGATTTTTGCTAATAACTATAATTTTTTGTGCACGCGCAACAAAATTTCTCAGCTACAGCTCACCATGTTTTTAATTTTCTCAAATTTTTTTTTAAAGTTCGAGTATTTATTAAATAAATTACACAGCCATACACAAAATAATTTGTTCTCCCGTTTTTCTCAAATCTTCAATTCTTCAACATCGAAATTTCACAACATAATCAAATTGCTTTTTTCCTTTTTTATTTCGACTATGTAGTCACATTTTCTTTTTTACATTTTAACGACCTAAGCTCGACCCTCATCAGCAGAAGACAAAAGTTAAGCCCATAAGATATTAAGCCTGTTCTAATGACCCTGCCACTTCTAGTTTTCTGATTTGTATATTTCACATCCTTGCTCTTACTTGAGTACTATGGCTCTAAATTGTCATAACTTTCCCTACCCAGTAATCTTTCGCTAATTGAATGTCGTTTAAATGTAAATAATCAAATAGCACCACGGAAAAATCGCTGTAAAAAATTATCTAGTGGACCGATCGTTTTCAAAATTGCAGACAATAGAATATAACTCATTAGTAAGCTTTTGGCACATTTATTTCATTCCACTTCAATAGTATAACCGTGTGCTCGCACCTTTAGCTTAACTCCGCTTATTAAACATCCGCTATGAAACATCTGGTTGCAGTGTATTCTGAACGGAAACCCACTTTTTCTTCATGTCTTCATTATCAATCTACGGATCAGATAATTTGATCTCCTTGGGATGCATCCGTAGTGACAGCTTCATAATTACCCAGTATTTTTTTATGTGCCTTAGCTCCGGTGCGTTAGGGAAGGGAAAGTGACCCTGTTGGCTTCGTACCACTCCAGGACAACCACTTTATACCACTCTAGTGTTGCTTCAACAGAAGAAGCAGACGCTTCTGTAGACAATCCTTGAGGCAGATCTCCCCGCTCAAACGCTTTCACTACACGCTTGTGATCCTGATCACTAATAGAACATCCATTCTGACCGCTTTTCTCCTTCGTTCGATGCTCAGAATTTGGTAGTAATGTTTAATCATACGACTCGCCATTGGCTGCACGATTCCGAGTTGTTTTCCAATGTTCCGATGAGAGAGTTGATGATTTTCCAGGAGTTTGCGTAAAATCAATTCGCGACGTTACTTTACGGGTGACGCCATCATGTTTTGTTTTTGTAGCAGCGATGGCACACAATCGTGTTTTGTACATTCTACAACGAATTTCTCGTACCCCGCCATCATTTAATTCTGTTTATTTTATTCATTTTCAAATCCTCTCATTTTGTTCATTTTATTAATTATATCTATATTATTCATATTTTTGGTTTAATTCATTGTTTCATTCATTTCATTCCTTTCTTTCTTTTTATTCATTTCATTCCTTTTATTCATTACATTCATTCACAGCGTTTCTCACTTCTAGCTGGGTTCTGCAAATTAATGCATGATCCAACAATGATTTATGTAAAAAAATATTTCATCTCACTGCTAGGTGGATAAAGTAGGTTTTCTTTGTCAAAATCGTGCGCTCTATTAATTACGCAGAAATCATTAAAGACGGGTCAATATCGTCTTTGAAGAAGTTTGTGGACATTACAAGGGGTTTCATATGTTTTACACTAATCTAGTACATACTTAGTATAACCAGTAGTTAAATCGTTCACGTACCGTTACACAATTAATAGCTCTTCAGGATCGGGCATAGATAGAGGACCTTAATTCTGTATAGCGCTGGGGCGATGGCCCCTCAGCTGGCGCTGTTAAACGCGTATGGGTATATATGTATATGTGCACATAGGTGTGTGCGAATATATGTGTGTGAATGTGTGCATGAATGTGTATGTATACATGTATACATGCGTCTTTTCATTTGTATGTATGCAGGCATGCATACATGTGTGCAGGTGTGTATATATGTGCATACACTGGATATTTGAAAGTAGATCGCGATCGGTGGTCCGGCGAAACTTTGTCTTAGAGGTTGGAGGTAGGTGCAGCCCGCGGTGGATATGACTCGATATGAGGAAAGACTAAGTTGTGGCTTTATTTGAAAGTGCATATTAAAAATACTCTTGACTTATGTTCCTACTACTCAATTCTCAAACGAATATTGATATCAGACTAGCTCGCGCTTTTAGCAATACTCCTACGGCCGGCTGTTTGGAGTTCAAATTGCTGTAGTTTAGGGAAAAACTAAATCACTCTCGATGGCCGGCTATCCAGAGTTTAAATACAAGAAAAATTATAACTAAATATCTTTTTGCTTTGAGTATACGTGTACTCGGAGATTAACCATCCCACCGCATAAAACATTCATTTTGTGGTCGCATTGCCTGCTTGTGGCGAATCCTAGACCTATACCTGCCCTTCAATCCAACTCCGTAATACCTATGGAAGCGTCGCTGAGTCGGGGGCCTTCCTTAAGTAGGTATTACATCAACATTTCCTACCCTATCCTAAGTATCGGTGAAGATGGTCGTGGCCGGCAATAACGATTCTCATGCTATTGGTTTACTGAACTCATAAGAGATAAAGTTCATTCCCGATCATTTATCTCACAAGCAAGATGAGTTGAGCTATCTATAGGCAACATGATAATCGTTAGTACGCAATCTACGAATAGCACCGTGCTTCGCAACGCAACGCAACATTACAAGAAGTTTCATATGGGTTGTGATTTTAATGATTAATCTCCCTAAAGGTGTTATATATTTATGAACTTTCTTGCAAGTACATATATAAATATTATGCTTCCAGCAAAGTTGTAGAGCGGGCTTTTCCCAAGAATTGTAACTGCTGTACGTCTTACCGTTTTTGCTTGAATAGTTTTGCATCCGGTTTTGGTGAAAAAACCACCATGAGCCGCAGAGAAATCCTTTCTGTGGCGTATTTTCAGATACATATAGATTGAAATTAAATTTAAAAAAAAAATCGATTTTAGAAGATTTAGATTTTAGATATTTTAGACAAATAAATTTTAGAAAATCGAGAGTAGAGGATCACATTAATCGGTTTCTTCGGAACAATGTCACTCAGATAAGAATATAGGTTTGGTGCATTTTGTGTTTATTATCCGGTCTGAGAAAATTTTTGCATTTTATTAATGAAATAAAGATATGTATTCCAACTGACAGTGTGGGAAAATTGATATCTAAATACTATTTTCAACAAGGTTTAATTTATTTGAATGATGCAATTAAATGAGTTAGATGTGTACATCAATTCGCTAAGTATCTTCAAAAGTATCCAAAGCTAAAAGAAATAAAAAACCGACTTAATCCACTTAGTAGTGAGACTAGTCATTTTTTACACATATGATTGTTGGATCATTCATTAGTTTACAGAACTCTTACGAGTTAAAACATACGGGATGAAAACAGTTTCTATTCTTGTACGAATAAAACCTCGAATAAACTGAATAGAAAATGAATAAAGCAAATGAAATTTAAAAAAAATCAAGCCAAAAATTAAAAAAAATTACCATATTTATAAAATGTGTACAAGGGTCATACATATCAAGATAATGAAATTAATAAATCAAATCAGTCCAGCTCATTGAACGAAATATACGAACATTTCAAAGAACAGTTCAAAAATTAATACAATATGTTAAATTGAGTCAAATTGAGAAATGAATAAAAGAAATGACTGAACCGAATTAATAACACGGTGCTACAGTGATTTTGTACTTTTCAAGAGACCTAGTATAGGCAGTAGATATCATCAAATGCAACACAAAACAATCTATGAAAAATGTTGTATACCCTCAAAATCTTAATTTATAGCAAAAACACGATTTTTCGAAACTTTCGGCACTAAATTTTTTTTTGCGAGATCATTTTTCAACCGATTTTAAATTTTTTCAGTGTTTTGGAGAGAACACAAAATTTTCTTTCCAACAGTATGATATATTATGTTCATTTGATAAAACTACTGTGCGGTTTTTGAACAACAATATGGAAGTTACCATCATTTTGCTATTTTTTCATTAAAGATATAAAAATGGCTCAACATTTTTATTAGAAAAAATCGTTGCATTATTAAAAATTTAAGGAGAGCGTTTAATTCCGCATCCAATAATCTATTTTTGATCAAAGTTGGTTAAAAGTGGCTGAGTTATTAAATTTTTCCCAATTAGAAACATGCTCTTATTAACTCTTAAGGGGTTAGTGAGGTATTTTCTCGTACTATAAGATGCTGTAATTATATCTTCCATTATTTTATCCAATTTTACGTAAAAATTTCACACACATACTTTTAAATGTATACGTAATCGAGCAAAAAAAATCGTTTTTTTTTAATTTTATCCGAGACCGTCCCCTTAAAAGTTCATGCGAGCAAGATTCTAATTTGGAAAAAAAATAATAACGCTGCCATTTTTCGATCGAATAGGTGGTTGTATGCAAAATTAAATGTTTTCCTTAAATTTTTATTAAAACAAAGACGCTTTCTAATAAAAATGTGGAGCAGTTTTCATACTTTTAATGAAAAAATAAATTAATGGTAATTTTCATATTGTTGTCCCAAAGACGCATAGTACTTTCAACAAAAGAACATAACATGGCATATCGTTGGAAAGGTAATTTCTTCTTCTTTCCATAACACTCAAATATTTAAAATCGGTTGAAATATGACCGCGTAAAAAAAATTTGTGCCGAAAGTTCCAAAAAATCGTTTTTTTTGCTATAAATCACGATTTTGAGGGTATATTAAATTGATCAAACGTGGTTTTGTGTTGTATTTGACCAGACCTACAGCCTTTACTATATTACTTTTAAAGTACATTCAATTATTTTTATTTTGTAGCACCGTGTAACAATAATAATAATAAAAAAAAAAGAAATTACACAAAATAAATTAACCGAAAGCATGAATTACATGAATTGAATGAATAAAATAAAAATCAATGAAATTAACGAAGTTAATAAAAATATTGAAAAAAAATTATTAAAATTATTACAATGAATTAAATAATAAAACTAATAAAGTAATTTGATTATTTAAAGTTATTGATGATAGTTATTAATTAAAGTAATTGATCTTCTGTCAGGACGCATCGATTCTCCAGATTTACTAGAGCGAGTCAACATCCATAAGCAAGGTCCAGAACGTTACGCAGAAACGTTCTTCTGAGAGTGCCGTTTCGACCAACTATACACACCGCTAATGCCGCTACCACGGGACTACAGCGCCTCTTCAATCGTGTGTCGTACCTGTTCGACTTTCATTTGTCTCGGATATCATTAAGAATTCGATAAATAAATAAATAGATGAGTCGAATAAAAGAAATAAAAACCTATTTTAATCCACCTAGCGGTGCAATTGTGCCTTTCTCAATCATGAATCACGAGAATGTGTGCGTTGTTTATATTCATTAAAAACTTTTAAATGCATATATTACATTTTATTATTATACATCACATGACAACTATATACAGGAAAATAAACCAATATTCGAGTTCTAAAATTTTGAAAAAGAAAAAACAGCCATGGTAATATTGAACTGAAAAAAAGGTGCGAAATCGGCAAAGTCCCAAAAAGTCGATTTTATAAAAAAAAAATTTTCGAGATAACATAAAATCTCGACGTTTCATGCATTCTGTGGTGGTCAATGTAGTCAACGAAAGTTTGGTTGGACGTCGGTGACCGAGAACAGCAAATTTAAGTTGTTTGAGAGACATTTTAGCGAATTTTTTACCTTTTTTGCTTTCATCGGAGTATCGGTTTGAATCACAATTTGCTATGTGATCGCACGCCCAGGCCTGTAACTCCGGAACCGGAAGTCGTATCGGGATGAAATTAAATAGCCATTTACGGGGACGCAATACCTTTCATTTGAGACCAAGTTTAGCCGAATCGGTCTAGACATCTCCGAGAAACCGATGTGACTGTTATTCTGAATTTAGATACTTCCGCCGGGGCTTCCGGAACCGATGATGGTGGCCAATGTGACCAAAGAGACTTTGAATGGCTGTTAATGACCTAGTACTACAAATCGAAGCAGTTGTGGTCATATTTTGGAAAAATTTTCACCATTATACATTCATTGCAGAATTTCTTAAAATCGACATTTTCTGCGTGATCGTACTCATCACCCTGTAATTCCGGAACCGGAAGTCGGATCCATTAGAAATTCAATAGCAGCCTATGGGAACGTTGCACCTTTCATTTGGGACTAACTTTGTCAAAATCGGTTCAGCCATCTCTGAGAAAAATGAGTGACATTTTTGGTCACATACACACACACATACGCACATACACACACATACATACATACACACATACATACACACACAGACATTTGCCGAACTCGACGAACTGAATCGAATGGTATATGTCACTCGGCCCTCCGGGCCTCCGTTAAAAAGTCGGTTTTCAGAGCAATTGCAATACCTTTCTATTGAGAAAGGCAAAAATGATTAAAATGAATAAGATGAGTGAAATAAAATAAAATAGATCAAATAAACGAAAATAATAAAATGAGTTGAATAATATGCATAAAATTCATAAAATCAATGAAATAAATAGAATGAATGAAACAAAACGAATAATGAGATTAAGGATGTGAAATATACAGACCGTTAAACTAGATGTGGCAAAGTCATTAGAAACAGGCTTGAAATCTTACGGACTAATCTCTTGTCTCCTTCTGGTAGAGGTAGAGCTTAGGTAGAGTTATAACGGATAGGCTCAATTCTACCAACATGTCTCCAGGCAAAGATAGACTTGTTCCACTGCCACTTTACCATGAGATCCGACAGTGAACAAAATAAATAAAAAGAACACTGATAGAAACAAATGATTAAATCAAAGTGATCATATATTTAAAATTAGTCCAATATTCAAAACGAATAAAATCCATGAAATTAATAACCTTAATTAATGGATATAACGTATGAAATTTAAAACAAACATGCTTAAATAAAGTAAAGCAATAAGACGAATTTCGCACCAACTCGAACAAATGTTGGCAGCACCCTCTCAGATTTTAATAAAACTTTATGTACATGAAGACTTTGTCACAAAAAGCCACTTTGCATACTTTGTTTGTCCAAAAATGATCTAGACTGTCTTTTGAAAAGGTCCAAACTTTTTTTACCAATTTTTTTTTCAAATGGCTATAGTCTAAAAATGAAAAATCCTACAAAAAACTGTAGTAGGAGTTATTTTTACAAAATTAGTAAAAAATTTTAATAAAAATATTGAAATTTTTTTTCATGGACTCCTACACTGAAAAAAAATCGTTTTTAAATATTTCAAGTCGATTTACAAAAAAACCCATTTTTGATTCGGATGAAATTTTGTTCCAAGATCGGTAATTATAGTCCCTACCTACCGTCAAAATTTCAAGTTGGGCACTTTCAAGGAAAAAAAGTTATTTGAAAAAAACTATTCCTTGTCCAAGCTGATTTTTTTTCTTCAGTGTATTTTTATCGAAAACTTAACCAATGAAAGTCATAGTCATCTCAGAACCCATTTTCCCAACTGCTAGTTGCCTTATACATGCAAAAAGTATCAGTAACGAGTTTGGTATTTATTCATAACAAACTTGAATGAAGACTGAAAGACTGGATGACTGCAGTTCATTTGTTCATCTCAAAAATGATAAATTGTATGAAATATTTGACAAACTTTTCTAAAATTTATTTTATGTCTGGTGGAGCAGCAGCACAATACAAAAATAAGAAAAACTTCGCAAGAAGATTCCAGTCAAAGTACGAATTAAGTGCAGAATGGCACTTTTTGCAACATCCCATGGAAAAGTACACTGTGATGCTATTGGTGGCACTCTCAAGCAGATGGCAAAAGGAGCCAGTCTTGCTCGCGACTATGAAAATATCACAACAAGTCCCCGAAACTAGGTAATTGAGCAAACTGATAAAAGTATCAAAAATTTATTTTCTGCTACATATTAATTGAACAGTAATACAAAATGTCAGAAGAACTCAAAGAACTGTATAACAACGCCAAAACAATATCTGATACTCAGAAATTCCACAGTTTTGTGCATATTCCTGGTGGCAAAGTAGAGGCGAAAAGATATTGTAATTTAGAAGATGAACCAAAAATATTTTGCTTGTATAGAAATAATACAAAATAGCATGCATGAAGATAGTTTTAAACAAATGTTATAAATAAAAATAAATAATTAATTACGTAAAATTGAATACATAATGTTTTGGTGGTTGTTGCTTTTCTTGATCCTTGCTCAGAATTTAACAAGAAAATAAAGAAGTAATAATGAAATATTTGTTTAATGACATAAACACTTTTCAATGAGATTCTTGATTAAGGGGTTACATATCCTTCTGGGATAAAAATGTCAAGAAAGTTTGAATTTCCGTAAAGACATAAAGCAATGATTTCATTACATAAAAATTATAGTATTTTGGTAGTATATTTTTCAGTGAAATAAACAAGGATAAGATTATAAAAATATATTGATATTTGGTGGGTTTATGGCTTTTTCTCCGAAACCCTTTTTTATTTAAGGTTTGCGGTGATCTCGATTGAAGAACATTAGATCATGTAAAATCCCAAAACTCAAAAAATTGCATTAGTATATGAGTATTCCTCGTACCTTAACGATTAGTTAAATAAATAATAGTTTTTTCCTGCATTCGAGAATGTTTTAGTAAAAAAACGCTGCTTTAAGCTCTGAAAATTGCATTAAAAAATTCTTATACATGAAACAAAAATTTATGCATAAAAAGCAATCGTTAAAGTACGAGAAAAATTAGTTACGATCAATTGCAAACAAATTAAGAAAATCGATTGAGTAGATTTTCGGCAATCGTGATCACGGAAAACCCATTTTTAGTAAAACGACATTTCGAGATAATCGAGTTGTCTTGATAGAAAAAAGCGCTGTAACTTTCGATCTATTTCTCGGATCTCTATAAAAATTTGGGAAAACATTCTCGAAGAGTTGTACTTTGAGATAAAGCAATACAAATTAGACAAAGCAAATGTAAATTAGACAATATCTTCTCACAAACTGACTTTTATTGGATTCTGAGATGATTATGACTTTTATTGGTTTAGTTTTCGATGAAAATACAATGAAGAAAAAAATTCATTTTGGACAAGGAAAAGTTTTTTTCAAATAGGGTGATGAGCCTATTTTGGCACCATTATGGAGAGGGTCGCACTATTTTTTGAACAACTTAAAAAGAAGCCATATTACCTATAACCTTTTTCAGAATAAAGTATCAGTGTACTGTTTCTTAAACATCTGTATAATGCTTATTTGGCAGAATTGTCTCAATTTTCAGCATCAATGAAAATAAATGTTCTATTCTGTGCATCTATTCCCACCTGAACGTTCCAATTATCGCCTCATGGGTGTGCCGATTTCCACCTCATCGAAGAACAATCTAGTTGAAACGCAATGCCTCATATTTCATTTGCGTCGATTCTAACTAGGTATCCAGATCATGGACGCCAACGCGTGATTTGTAAGACGAATCATTCTGCTTTTTCAGCCGATCAAAACAAACGTAAACATCACGCACACGAAAGAAACTCATCAGCTGTTAGTAGAAGAGCGCCCAGAACTGCGCATGCAGGAAATAACCATGCGAAAGTTAACAACTGGAATATACAGTTTCACATCACACATTACTTCCTCCCGATCCAAATTGTATGTGCAGATGAAAATAAAATATCTGCAATCAACAATTAGTTGAATAGCTCGAAATAATTGATTACTTATACATGAAATTGTATTACAATATATTTTCAAGTTCATGTTTTGGGTTGGCCGCACTGGTGATTCTTTTCTGTACGATGGATGCAAAAAAGTTTGTTTTGATTGTGGTAGTGTATTGGCAAAACATGGCAAAATTATGAACGCCAGTATTTAATATTTTCCTATTATAACACTAGGCATATCCTAGTGTTTGACGAGTGCTTTTAAAGTGAAATAATCGTAAAAAGGTTCTCCAGCTAAAATGAAGGTATGTATCAGTGCAATATTTAATATATTTGTGCCGGAATAACGAGATATGAGGCGGTAAATGCTGGCTCGAAAGTGTTTATTTTGCTAAGCGCCGTTGCGTCCTGTTTCGGTTCACTACGCAAGTGAGGCGGATCAGCAGATATTTCAATAAGGTGATTTTGTTTTAATTAAAAGTTGGATTTAGTGGATAGTTCTGAATACGTACGTGCACAACAAATAAAGAATATAACTTGAGCTTATTTTTGCACACCTGTTTTAGCCAAATCAATATTGTCATTATCTCATATGCTTGGTTCGAAAGCAAGGGGTACGAACTAGGGTCACAATAGGCTCTACTGCAATAATAGGCACATCACTCTAACTTTTTTTTCCTTAAAAGTGCCCAACTTGAAATTTTGGCGGTAAGTAGGGAACATAATTACCTATCTTGGAACAAAATTTCATCCAAATCAAAAATGGGTTTTTTTTGAAAATCGACTAAGTTTTTAAATTCGATTTTTTTCAGTGCAGGCGTCAATAAAGAATTTTTTTCAATATTTTTATTCAAAAATTTGACTAATTTTGTGAAACCCACTCCTACAACATTTTTTGTAGGATTTGTCAGTTTGGCCCTTTTTTCTAGACTGTCTAGATCATTTTTGGAAAAACAAAGTATGCAGAGTGGCTCTTTGTGACAAAATCTTCATGTGAAGAAAGTTTTATTAAAATCTGAGAGGGTGCTGCCAACTCTGAATACGATTTGGCGCGAAATTCGTCATAAAACGATTTAGACGAAATTGAGAACCATTGTTTCAAAGAGTTGTGAACCATTATTTGAAGAATAGCTAATTAATACACAAAGCACTTTCTAGTATTTCCATTCTTTTCTGATTTTTGAACATGACATGATTGACAAACACTTATGTTTAAGACTTTTGTACATAATAAAACTGTCAAGTTCAGTATTTTAACGCATAATTGGAAATAGTTATCTGAGATAAGGTCACATATGCTATCAAGTGCTTTAAACAGAGCGTCAGAGAGAGAGTGCGATTTGTGAATGAGACAGGTAGATATTTAATGTGAAGTGTCTAGGATTATTTTATTGTCGATACCACCATAGCCATACATTCAAACATGAGAGCGTTGTTTTCATACCACTTTCTATACGGCCAATATGTACTCTTTCATTACGGCCTCATTATCACCAAGAAACAGAAATCTACTACTTCGTGCAGCTCTTAAAAAATCGGAAAACGTTTTATTAAAAGAATCCACATGCGTTTTGAACAAAATAAACAATTTAAAACACATTTCTTGAGCGTTTTTTCAAAACGTCATATCTGCAATGAGTTACTCTCTTTGTTTATTTTCTCTTCTGTTAATATTTCGGTCACTTTAACATTTATCCCTCAGCTCTTTGCATAGTATGCTAGCTAAAACCACCGTCTTTCGATCTGTACTGTAAAATAAGTGAAAAGTGTTATAGTGACGCCGTAAAAATCGAAAGAGAAAGTATAAACAGAGAGTAACTCATTGCAGATATGACGTTTTGAAAAAACGCTCAAGATTTAACGCCCATTTTGCTTATAGGGTCGGTTTTGGACCACTCTACCCTACATGTAATAGCCCTAGTAACAATTGAGGTTTTATGGAAGTTTTATAGCCATTCATAAAACTTATCTTGCACTTGTGGCGTGCTATAAAACTTCAATTGTTACTTGGGAGACCTACGCTCAAGCAGCCAAACTGTGTTAATCGTATGAAATAAATGAAATTCAAAAAATAGAAGAGCACAACGTGTCTCCCAAATTTGTTGCTGTTTAATTTTCAATTTTGTAGGTAGTGCATATTCAAGAAACCAGTTCAAAATAAAGCACCTACCAAGTTCCCATTTGCCCCACATGTGTGTCCATATTCGCCATTATATTCACTACTATCGGACACGATGAATTCACGGCATGCTTGAATTTAGAATATTCACCTATTAGCAATCGTGCAGCTCGTACACAGTGCGCTACCAAACGTATTTAACGGCATAATTTATGTCCCAGCCGAAGCACTGCATTTGCGAACCAGGTTGCAGTATTTTACTCCGGTAAATACATTTTCAGTGTGTCCCTCGGGGGCCAAAGATGCATGATGCAAAATAATATCATCTAGTTTTTCTCTCATTCGACTCAACTTCGACGGCACGACACGGCAGTTCATTCCGTTGCACACTCGGGTCGAATATTGGCCAAAATATGGTCCAGCGAAGAGTTTGTTTATTATGTATACCTCTGAATGCCGATTATTTCGAGATGATACGTGTGCATTGATTTGTTTATCCATTAGTACGAAGAGAAAATCAGTGGGAATGGTAAAACGGATGGAAGACATGTGATCCTCGTTATAGAGATATGATTTTCCGAAACAAATATTTGATTGACTAAAATCGAAATATTTTCGGATGAGCTTGAATATTATATGAATTTTTATCAAATTTAGACATTCTTTGTGTTTCCACAAAATTCAGTATAAGGTATGTACGAAATATAACCAAAAAAAAAACATTTTTTTGATTTTTAGTTTTGACCAGAAACCTGTTCTACTTACTCTCTCTGTGCCTTCCTGGGTTGGTGCTGATATTGCACATCACCAACCACTTGCTGGTATTGTAGCGTCGACGTTCGCTGTACCTACCTGTATAGGACCTTATGATGGACGAGATTCCGTATAAAGACGCAGTCCTCGCTCGTCAGCGCGTCCCCTCGAGCCATAAACCGCAGATCAACCAGGTGATTGTGAATAAAATGTTAGGTCGCGCGGTACTTTGTCGACTTTGCGTGTTTGCGCACTGCGAGAGGAAAACACCGGTAGCCTTATGGGATGATGATAGACGACGATGCGATGTACGACTGATGTGTAGGCCTACGTTTGCTTCCCAAGCAGGGCTACAGCCTCTTGGATTCAAATTAGGTTCGACATCGAGAGACTGGCCGGCTGTGTTTGTTGGGTGACCGAGGTGGGTTGGGATTGGGACTGCCGACGGCGTACTACCTCCTATACCATATCGGAGGGAGAGGCTTTTTGCCCCGATGCCGTCGTTAGACAAAGTTGTCTTGACTCGATTTGGGGACGATCTAATATGTTTGTGATTTGCAAATTGGTTACATTTTAGACTAACAAATCAGATCGCCATAGTTTGCTGCGTGATGGTGTTTTTTGATTGGATCACTAGTAATTGGCTTTTAAGGAGCGGATAACACACAGTCAAGCAAGGCAAATTACATGCAGGACTGACTCGTGATTACAGTTCATTATTCAAATTGAGCCGAACTGATTCGAATTCAATAAATAAACTCTTTGTTAGAAAAGCACTTGTTTGTCTCTTTTGCCCATAGTTCTACATTCAAATAGAAGAATATTTCGTACAAAAATATTTCACTATTTGAACCATTACACCACCACGTATCTTGAATTGAACAATAATCCTCTACATATTCGAAACAAAACTTCGGTAGATTGTGAAAGTCGTTCAATTTCAAAAACACCCTTAAAACATAAAAAAGTCGCCGCGAGCACCGTCCTATATTTCAGATTCATTGCTTAAGCTTCGCGCATTAAAATCACATTAATCACTCGTGTAACGATGTGTTTCGAACTTAATTACCTAATTAGTTCGAAAACAGCGTGCAATCCGAATGCGTATACGTTCGAACACTGCTCCGCCTCTCCCGGCAATAAAGTGAACGCACGCATCGATCCTTGATATAGGTCTTTCGTTCGCTCAGCCAACCCTATACTGATTCCACGCGGACGACAGTGTTACGAGGCAGGGAGCCAATGATGTAGTACGCAGTGTGTCGGTACACAAAACAGCAATTATAAACTACGTTCATCGCGGTACTGAGCAGGAATTCAACCTGTGAACGATGCGTCGAATTTTATGGCATGTTGGTGATATCTTTGGATACTGTTTTTTTTAACTTTGGAACCTTGGGGTAATAGATAAAAATTGAGGTTAGCATGTTTTGAACTAACTTTTTTATTGATTTATACAACCGTGAAAACTATGGCTCACGATTCAAATACCTTTCCTGGAGTTGTATACGGGTATTACTGATAGGTTCATGTTTAGTTCAAATGAGTTAAACAATTTTTGAAAAAATGGACAGACACAACGAAAATTTCTTGACTTAGGGGTGAGGGTAAATACATATAAATCCTATAAATACACCATAGTTTTAGTTTTTGGGAGGATGAGAATATAGTTTAATGAAGGACAACAAAAAGAAATAGATTCAAAGTCGCTTCACAAAGATCAAACGAATGCAAAAAAATCCATTGACATTTTCGGACTCATTACTCGTCTGTCCATTCATTTCCAGTTTTCATTCCATTCCCATTCATGTTCTGGACTTCATGACGCGCATTTATTTTCGGATCCTATGACACACCCTTAGTGCGTCACAATGTAACGGACGTTATGGCGCACCTTCGATTACTGGTGATGTAGAAGTCGACATTCTGGACACTATGACGCACTTATAATTTCGGATATGATGATGCATAAGAACTGCGTCATAATGCCCTAGGTCTTATCGTCCCAAAATAATGTGTGTCATAACGCATTTTGGAGGCATGCCATGGGGTCCAAAAATAACTGTACGGGCTAACCTGCAAAACTAGGCGCACTGTGGAGCACCTGCTCGTCAACTGCAAAGAGCTGGAAGATCTCCGAAAAAAATACCACATGTCTTCGTACATTCTAGAAATACTTTCTAATGATCCTGTACGCGAAAATAACCTTTTAAAATTTCTCAAAGATGCGAACTTGCTTAGTAATATATAATGGATTCCTCAACCGCAGTTCCTCCACCGCACCCATACCGGATGCGATTTCACATATTCTACAATGTTTGTGTGTGTAAAAAGCGCCATCTTTTGGTGATATTAGATTTTTAAAAAATTGATCATAGTAGGCTACAGAAAATTTAACTTTTGAACCGAAAGAGATAGCGCTTGGCTGTCTTCGACAAAGTTGTAGAGGAGAGTATTTTTATAAATTTTGCAGAAGACATGTTGTCTCTGTCACTCATAGTAATCGAGTTATGAGAAGTTCTCTATGGTGAACTCCTTCATTTCCTATTTCCATTTTACACATAACTTTTTTATTTCTAATTCTTTGCATTAACAATGTTCTAAGGTATTTTTTATCATCATAAAACACACAACTTTTCTGAAGAGACTAGATAGCTGTGAATGCTGTGTAAAGACTTATAGCTGATTTTGATTTAATTTTGGCCTGTTTTTGAACCCGTGTGACCTCACTATCGGCAAAAATTGTAATTATACTATCAATTATTATAATAGGGCTAGGTTTCACCTACAAAACGAAGTTAAAATTGTTTGTCCATAAGCACCCGTTCAAAAGTTATATACTTTTGAAAACTTTATGTCTGGCCCTCCTGAAGTCGCGTGAATGGCTCACTGAACGAGTAGACGCTTTCGCTTGATTTCCTGAGTGACGCGCACTCTGTGTACTAGTGCGTCTACCGGAAGGTTAACACTGATATTGAATGATTTTCCACTGGGTGACATACAATTTCATCTCGGTCCAGATTATCGCATGACTGTTAGCTTCAGGGCAAAAAAGATGATGCATAAAATTTCTGCCTTCACCACAGTCTGAAATATTTGAAAATATCCAGCCGGTTAATGCAGCAATTATATGGAAAATGTGTATCTTTTACTTCTTTATCCATATCCTGAAACTAAAATTCATACGGTAAACCGGACCTAGATGAAATTGTATATCGCTCTTTGGAAAATCATTCAATATCAGTGTTAACACGCGCTAGTACACAGAGTGCGCGTCACTCAGGAAATCAAGCGAAAGCGTATTTGAACACCAGCGCCTACTCGTTCAGTGAGCCATTCACGCGACTTCAGGAGGGCCAGACATAAAGTTTTCAAAAGTGTATAACTTTTGAACGAGTGCTTATGGACAAACAATTTTACCTTCGTTTTGTAGGTGAAACATAGTCCTATTAGAATAATTGATAGTATAATTACAATTTTTGCCGATAGTGAGGTCACACGGGTTCAAAAACAGGCCAAAATTAAATCAAAATCAGCTATAAGTCTTTACACAGCATTCACAGCTATCTGGTCTCTTCAGAAAAGTTGTGTGTTTTATGATGATAAAAAATACCTTAGAACTTTGTTAATGCGAAAAATTAGAAATAAAAAAGTTATGTGTAAAAATAGGAAATGAAAGAGTTCACCATAGAGAACTTCTCATAACTCGATTACTATGAGTGACAGAGACAACATGTCTTCTGCAAAATTTATAAAAATACTCTCCTCTACCACTTTGTCGAAGACAGCCAAGCGATATCTCTTTCGGTTCAAAAGTTAAATTTTCTGTAGCCTACCATGATAAATTTTTTAAAAAACTAATATCATCAAAAGATGGCGCTTTTTACACACACAAACATTGTAGAATATGTGAAATCGCTAATATTTACAGTTTTGACTCCAGTGAATTAAGTACCTCAAAACGCTGTTTTGAGCCACTGTGTGCTGGGGAGGGTTCCTGGCATCAACCAACACATATCTTCAAAAGGAGCCAATCTGCACAAATCTAAACAAGACAGCACATGGGCCCTCCGCCACACCCGAAATGGGACGCTGGGGAGGTCATCCATGGCCCACTGAACACCTATATTTTGACATACTCAAGAACACCCAGCGAGTGAAACTTCTATCAGACCCATTATGAGGACGAATCCTGCGCAGTATTCTACAGAACATAAAGTTTAAACTGTTAAATGAAATGTACATTATAATTTAAAAATCTAAAGGTGAATGACCTCTGAGGTTAAAACCTAAATAAATAAATAAATAAATAAATAAATAAATAAATAAATAAATAAATAAATAAATAAATAAATAAATAAATAAATAAATGAATAAATAAATAAATAAATAAATAAATAAATAAATAAATAAATAAATAAATAAATAAATAACTGTGCGGGCTTTGTGATGCATGTTGGCTTCCGGGTCTTATGACGCCCCCCTTATGCGTCACAATGTCCCGGTCGTTATGACGCACTTTCGTTTTCTGATTTTATGTCGCAGTCGATTTCGCGGACACTATGTCGCACTTATAATATCGGATATTGTAACGTATAAGAACTGCTTTATAATATCCCAATGCTGCATGCCCTGAGACGTTGTGACGCAGTACCAGTGCGTCAACATATCCGAAACAATGAGTGCGTCATATTATCCCGAGCTTTATGACACTATACCTTTTCGTCATATCATCCCAATATCAGTATGCGTCATAAGATCCCGGACATAATGACACAGGACTACTTTCGGACGTTGAGTTACAAGAATATTATGATGCATTCTTGCTTTCGGATCTCATGGCACACTCTTGTACGTCATTATGTCCTGGACGTTATGACGCTCATTGTTTTGGAACGCTATGATCTGGGACATATTACTAAGATATTATGACGCAGTACCTGTGCGTCATAATATCCGACAATATGAGTGCATCACGGTGTCCAAGATGTCCATCGCTACATAAAATGCGAAAACGACAGTACGTCACAACGTCCAGGACATTACAACGCACAACAAGTATGAAAATATCATTCGTTTCCGAGCTTTACATCAAAGCAGTTCGTTTTCTCTCGCTGTGAGTGGTGTTATAACAAGTGTAAATATAGTGAAGGTCAGCCTTTGTCTGAGAAAGCCTTTGTTTGGTGGTGGCCCGGCTAGTGTAGTGAATTGACCTGGTGCAGACGAACGAACGCCGCGGGAGCAACTGAGTAATTCGTTTTATATTTATTTTCACGTTTACACTTTGTTACTGCGACTTAATAGATCCCATTCCCTGTGTAACCTCGTGCCTAAATGGTCGAGGGTGAAAATAACTCAAATCTTATCCCTGAATCGCCTGATATTCCAATGGATGTTCCTAAAACTACTCCCTCCCCTGATTCCTCCAATCCTCCCTGCATTAAAACATACCCAGCCAGTTCAAATGGACCCTGGGTGGTTTATTTCCGGCCCAACACGAAATCGCCTAATATTCTAGAGATCTCACGGGAGCTGACTGCTAACTACCCATTCTTAGCTCAGACAACACGTGTTCATGCTAATAAGATATGCGTTATTTGTTTATTTGTATATGAAGTATTCATCTGACATATATTGTCTTAATGAATAAAAAACTTAAAACTAATTGTCACGAACAACATTAAAAAGGTCAAGTAGTCGCTGATGAAAGACCTTGGACGACAAATTAAAATCGAATAGTTCTGCAAATTCGTTGAACCTCGTGCAAGCAAATCGAAGCGGATCATGCTGACCATATTGCGTATTGCGTGGTTCCAGGAACAGAAGATTACGGCGACGAAGAGATCTCTCAGGAGCGTACACATTCAGCTGAGTCAACAAAGCAGAGCAGTCGATGTCGCCCGTGAGTAGTTTTGCGACAAATGATGCTTGTGAAGTGATCCGTCTTATGTGCAGTGGCTCGATTCTTAGCAACCGACAGCGGTCCTCGTATGGCGGTAAATTGATTGGGTCACGCCACGGCAGAAACCGCAGAGCGTACCTTATAAATTTACGTTGAACACTCTCAAACCTCGCGATCCAATTAGCATGGTAAGGACACCATACAACAGCGTTATATTCCAGCAATGAGCATAGAGGGTCTCGAAATTGTGCTGCAATTTTGAAGATAAACCCCAATTGTCGGTTTGCTTTTGACAGGATATCGTCGTAGTGAAGTCTAAAAGTCATTTCACGGTCCAGAGTGACGCCAAGATCTCTACTCGTGTAAGAGGGCTTCCGCCAACTTCATAATCGTACACGATTGGCGAACTTTTCCGATGGAAAGAAATAATGCTGCATATTGCGATATAGTAAATGACCTCGACCAGGCACACCAGATTGCTCGCAGCGAGCGTTTTACGAAGCAATTCAGGGTGTATATGCCTTGTAGCGCAATGGAGATCGATGGGGTCGTCGCCGAACCGGGTCTGAAGTGCGAAGACCTGTTGAAGTACGGGGTTGGCTGCTTTATGGATCCTTCATTTCAACAGGCGATGATTCTGGAATGCAAGCAATTGTACTCCGCAAAAACTGAAAATAATAGGACAACTTATTCTCAGACTCGCTTCGAGTGACTTTCTCCGGGTCTTCTCTTCCCAACCATGTCCTCCTGGATAAGGTTCGCCTGTTTGTACCGCGGGTAATGAACTGCAGCAATTGCAAACAACTGGGCAGCACAGCCACTTATTGTGGCAATAAAAACGGTGCGGCAAATGCGAGGGAGAGCATGAAGATGACGCTTGCGGTGGAGAAACTGAAAAGTGTATCTACTGCGGGGGCCCTCCGCATGCTCTTTAATCAAGCCCTGCGTACAAGCAGCGCGGGGAAAAAATTGGGCGCTCCCTTAAGGGTCTCTCGAGGCACTCTTATGCAGAAATGCTAAAGAATGCTTCGCCATCTGTCCCTTCCGAAAACTCCTTTGCTCTTTTGGCTCGTGGTGAGCAAAAATCTGACCATCCATAAGAGGTAACAGCTTTTGTTAACCCGGGGGAAGCCAGGAAGAGGAGAAAACTAGCATCGAACGCTTTGTAATATCATGTAATATATTGTATTAACTCACACGGTACGGTACGGGGCTGTCTTCATGATGATAATAGATCAACATTAATCCAAGATCTTTGCGACAATTTCAAAATGATCATCTTAAACACGGGAGAAATGACGCGGATTCCTACACCACCAGCACGCGCAAGCGCGTTGGATCTATCGCTATGCTCGGCATCGCTACGGTTAGATTGCATGTGGAAGGTGATCCCCGATCCCCACGGTAGCGATCATTTGCCTATCGTAATTACAATTGCTAACGGTTCAAGACCATCGGAAACTATCAATGTCTCGTATGACCTCACACGGAACATCGATTGAAAAAATTACGCGACCGCCATATCCGCTAAAATCGAATCCACTCAAGAACTTCCTCCGGAGGAAGAGTACAGGTTTTTTGCAGTACCCGGCGCGAATACCCAAGGACGGTCTCCCACACTGTTGTGGGGCAAAGAGTGCTCAGAGCTGTACGCGGAGAAGTCCACTGCCTATAAGTCCTTCCGGCAAGACTGGTTACCCGCTAGCTATCAACAGTACGCGTCGTTAGAAAGACGAATGTCTAATGAAAGCCAAAAAACGCGGTTATTGGCGCCGGTTCGTCGACGGGTTAACGAGAAAAACAGCGATGAGCACGCTTTGGGGTACGGCTCGGCGTATGCGTAACCGAAACAGTACCAACGAAAACGTGGAATATTCAAACCGCTGGATATTCGCTTTCGCCAAGAAGATCTGTCCGGATTTTGTCCCGGTACAGAAAACATACCGCGCCGCGTCTTCTCACGATACCACGAACGAAACACCATTTCGATGGTGGAATTCTCACTTGCTCTCTTGTCATGCAACAATAACGCCCCAGGGTTAGATAGAATCAAATTCAACTTGTTGAAGAATCTGCCTGACACTGAAAAAAAGCGCTTGTTGAACTTATTTAACAAGTTGCTTGAGGGTAACATTGTCCCTCATGACTGGAGCCAAGTGAAGGTCATCGTCATCCAAAAACCAGCCCTCGACCACAACTCGTATCGACCAATTGCAATGCTTTCCGGAAGTTGTTCTAGAAAATGATCCTATCTCGCCTCGACAATTGGGTTGAAGCAAATGGTTTACCGTCAGATACACAATTTGGCTACCGCAAAGGCAATGGGACGAACGATTGCCTTGCGTTGCTTTCTACAGAAATCCAAATTGCCTATGCTAGCAAAGAGCAGATGGCATTAGTCTTCTTGGAAATTAAGGGGGCTTTTGACTCAGTTTCTATCCACATTCTGTCAGAGAAGCTGCACCAGCATGGTCTTTCACCGACTTTAAATAACTTTTTGCTAAACCTGTTGTCTGAAAAGCACATGCACTTTTCGCATGGCGATTTAACAACATCGCGATTTAGCTACATGGGTCTTCCTAAGTCCCCTACTCTACAATTTTTACGTGAATGACATTGACGATTGTCTTGCCAATTCATGCACGCTAAAGCAACTTGCAGACGACGGGCTGGTCTCTGTTACAGGGCCCAAAGCTGCCGACTTGCAAGGACCATTACAAGATACCTTGGACAATTTGTCTGCTTGCGCTCTCCAGTTGGATATCGAGTTCTCCACGGAGAAAACTGAATTGGTTGTCTTTTCTAGGAAGCGTGTGCCGGCGCAACTCCAGGTTCTATTCATGGGTGTAACGATCAATCAGGTCTTCACATTTAAATATCTCGGGGTCTGGTTCGACTGTAAATGAACCTGGGGATGTCACATTAGGTATGTGAAACAAAAATGCCAACAAACAATCAATTTTCTCCGGACAATAACTAGAACATGGTGGGGTGCCAACCCGGGAGACTTGATCAGGTTATACCAAACAACGATATTGTCGGTGATGGAGTACGGGTGTTTCTGTTTCCGCTCCGCTGCGCACATACACTTCATCAAACTAGAGAGAATCCAGTATCGTTGCTTGCGCATTGCCTTGGATTGCATGCACTCGACCCATGCGATGAGTCTCGAAGTGCTGGCGGGCTTCGTTAGAAAAATTGATTTTTGGAACTTTCATATCGATTGCTCATCCTATGCGGTATTCTGCGTTGGTGATTGAAAACTTATAGAGGCTTGGCGAGTTTAATTCTCAAACCCGATTTATGTCGTTGTACTTCGACTACATGGCACAGAGCATTAATCCTTCTTCGTATAATTCCAACCGTGTCCGTTTCCTAGATACTTCTGATTCTAATGTATTCTTCGACACATCCATGAAGGAAGAGATTCGTGGAATCCCGGACCATATACGCCCGCAAGTGATCCCCAATATATTTTATAATAAATTCCGAGAAGTGTACTGAAACAAAATGTTCTACACCGACGGATCAAATCTCGATGAGTCCACTGGCTTCAGTATCTTCAACAATACTATCACCGCTTCATTCAAGTTCAATGATCCCGCTTCAGTTTACGTCGCAGAGTTAGCTGCAATTCAGTACACCCTTGGGATCATCGACACTCTGCCCACAGATCACTACTTCATCATTTCGGACAGCCTCAGCTCTATCGAGGCTCTTCGTTCGGTGAAGCCTAAAAAGCAACTCCCGTATTTTCTGGGGATGATACAGGAGTCCTTGTGTACGTTATCTGAAAAATCTTATCAAACTACCTTTGTTTGGGTTCCCTCTAATTGCTCTATCCCGGGCAACGTAAAGGCCGACTTTTTAGAAAAGGCGGGCGCATTAGATGGTGACATATATGAAAGACCAATCTGCTTCAACGAATTTTTTAGTATTTTTCGTCAGAGGACACTCAACAGTTGGCAAACCTTGTGGAGCAATGGTGAACTTGGACGATGGCTACATTCCATTATCCCAAAGGTATCAACGAAGCCTTGGTTCAGGGGGATGGATGTGGGTCGAGATTTTATTCGTGTAATGTCCCGAATTATGTCCAACCACTACACGATGGATGCGCATTTGCGGCGTATTGGGCTTGCGAAGTCTGTGCGCTTGTGACGAGGGCTATCACGACATCGAGTACGTTGTCTAGGTATGCGCCGGGTATTTGGACGCCAGGTCTCAGTTGAAGGATTCCCTTCGGGCCCAAGGTAGACCAGTTCGGGATATGCTGGCAAATCGCGATCTTACCTATATGTCCCTTATTGATATTTTCAAAAAAGCAATTAATATCCCAATTTAGCCCCTCTCTTTTATTTCTCGTTTTTAGAAGTTTCCTCCTGCCTTGTGGAAGCAACCGCTCAGCTCCAGAATGCCACTATGTAACCGCCGTCGCCCTTATCACTCCGCATGCATAGAAGGACACTGAGGCGAGAGTGACTCGAGGTCCGATGACTTTTGAAGGATTCCCCGCGGGTCCGAAGAATACCATCCGTCAACCTGGTACTCGACGACCTACTACACTGAGGCGCTAATTTGTGTCGTTGATCTCCTGTTAGCCCGAAAGTTGCAAGTTTTGCTCTTCTCTCCCTGTCCTTGATACAACTGCTGCTACACCGATGTTGGAAATAAGCCCCCCTCTGAATATATTGACCAAAATTTATTTCCTTTAAAAAATCAAATTTGTATTCTGTTTTCCTAAGATAGCTGTAATTTTCATTATTTATTAAACTATTGTCCTCCATCTTGTAAATAGAATTGTATCCCTAGTTTTATGATAGAAATGTTTCATAAAGACTTGTTCCCCCTTTTGTATACTAAACTATATTGTTAGTTTTAAGATAACTGTAAAATATTTCTTAAAAAACTATTACTCTCTCTTTTGTATATCAAACTGAATTCCTAGTTTTAAAATTTTTCATGAAAAAAATGATTCCCCCCCCCCCCCCGCTTGTATATCGAATCCTATTTCTAGTATTAAGATAGCTGTAAAAAGTTTCCTCCTTTATAAAAAAAATTATTTCAACATTGTAACCTCCTAGTTTTAAGATATCCAAAATGTGAAAGCGCATTTGTGCCTATCAAATAAACGAAATGAATAAAAAAACAGGTTTCATTTTTTCGCCATCCTCAAAACAACAATCATCATAATGGTAAAACCGCAATTAAAGTAACAAATAAAAGTGAAAAAATAACAGGTAAGTGTTTTGGAAAACTTGGAACTCCTATTTTATGGAATGATTGTAGTTTGTGTGAAAACACAGATATTTTCGAGACGCTCACCCAATTTATGCGTAATAAGCGTACGAGATTATTCGGACCCCCTATTCCATCAACCACCGTTCAGCGGCTTGCATCGCCGCACACAATTGCACATACCACGGCTAAGAAAATACATGCTGCGCCAATTGACAGCTGTGACTACCTAGATTACTTTTATTAACACGATGTCATTTTTTTGCTTTTTAAGGAGTACCGCCATTAAAGATTTCATAATTCCATTATTTTTAATTTTATTTTATTTGTGGAGCAGGGAAAAGCCCGCTGGAGTGAAGCTCATTTTAGCCTCTTCTCCAGTAGTATAAAACCTACTCATCTTTTCATTGTCAACAGGCAATATGCTAACCATAACTACAAAAAAGCTAATTACTATATAATACACAGAATATAAATAATATACAATGATAGAACATACATGTCTAACACAAACTCGAAAAGTGAAACTTGCTTAAGTACTTATTACAACATAATACAAACATTTTATAAGCGAAAGCAACTAAACAGTGGATATGACTTCAAAAAACTTTTTTTTTATGGTGGCTCGGGACAAATTAAAGTCGAAGGCATCAGAGAGTTGATTAAACGTACGACTCATACTGGCTATGGGTTCGTTATGACCATAATTAGTTCTAGCAACAGGAAGGCGGAAAAAAGTATGGGATCGCAAATGCGGAGCAGTCGATATTACCTTGAATAATATTCGGAGACAAACAAATCCTTTGCGACATTGCACCAATTAGCGAAGATTTCTAGATCGCATTGAAGAAGTCTTGCATCATCAAGACATTTTACGATGGTGAATAGCTTGAAGTCATCGGCATAGGAAAGCTTGACACATTTTAGTGAAAGGTGGACATCGTTCATGTATAACAGGAAGATTATGGGTCCCAGGTGGCTGCCCTGTGGTACTCCGGAGGTAGCAGCAAATAGTAGGGAAACAGTATCTCCAATTTTAACACTCATTTGACGGCCAAATAGGTAAGAACGTAACCAACTAAGAAAAGGTCCATTAAAACCCAACTGTTCGAGTTTGGTAACAGCTATACGGTGGTTGACCTTGTCGAAAGCTGCAGTAAGGTCTGTATAAATCGCGTCGACTTGATGTCTTTGTTGGAGTGTATGAGTTATGTATGATGTGTATGAAAGTAAGTTTGTACTGGTAGATCACTTAGGAATAAATTCATGTTGTTCTTCAGCTATTATGTTACGGCAGTTGTGAGTGACAAAATCCAGGACGATAGACTCGAATAGTTTGGATGTAGCGCACAAGGCTGCAATTCCACGATAATTGCGCACGTCGCGTTTACATCCTTTTTTAAAAACTGGGAAAACAAAGGATCGCTTCCAACAGTCAGGAAAAATCCCTGATCGCAGAGAGTCGTTGAAAAGGCACGATAAAGGTGTAGCGAGACTAGCAGAACATTGTTTTAGAACAATCGCTGGGATCTCATCAGAACCGACGTTGCATGTTTTTTTTTATCTTTCTACATGCAGCAATAACTGCATCAGAAGTGATACGAGGATGTTGACCGATGGGGAGCCCACATGGAACTCCTAGAACAGCAGTAGAGATTTGTGAAGAGTTCAGTTTATCGTATGTAAAAACACTGCTGAATTGCTTACGAAATAAATCACAAATATCAAAACATATAACAAATGACGGTCTGAATTGCCCCGCAAGGACGTCCGAATTATCCCTACATTGTAAAAGGATGGAAAAACGTAGAGTTTTGCAAATCGTCGCCGATAAATTCTTTCACGCCTATCCATCTAAAAGGGGTATTTTGCTTAGATAGGTCCGAATAGTCCCGGGTTCCACTATACTAGGAATTCTGAACCACGAATTCACGAAAACATGAACAATATTTAATGATTTTTTGAACTATTTCACGGGCACGAATGGCGCATTATGACTGATGTACTATCAGGAATCAGAATATATTGGCTTAAATGGGACGTTTCATTTCCTAAGCGAATGGAAAGGAGAAGAAGGAGGAAGGAAGTAGACTTGGAAGGGCGTGAAAAATAACAGCACAAAAACAAACAGCAGGTAAGTTAAACTCAAAAGTGCTTCAACTCGCCTGCGAGTAAGCCTAAAGCTCTTCACCACATTGGATAAGAAACTTTAGTATGTCTATGTGAGTTTCAGTCGTCCAAACATGGTGTGTCTATGTAATGACGGCCGAAAACTCGCAATTGCGCTACTGCTGGGCAGTTACATATCAGATGATATGAGGTTCCGTAGTCGGATTCACAAAGATCACATGAAAAAGACTCAGCGCGCTGAATAGTTTCCATGTAATACTTGAGTTTGCAGTGGGCGGTTAAAGCCCTGGTCAGCATGCCGCAGTCGAGCTTCGAAAAATGTAGGAGATTTTTCGAAATCACTGGGCACGAAACGCCTTTGCTTGGCGACACGTTTGTAAATACCTCCACGTACGGAAAAAGTCCAGGACCGTATTTATCCAACTTGTCGAAATTGGGTGGGCGGGCTCAGGAGCAACGAAGTCAATCGCTGAACCTGCCCTGGCCAATTCGTCAGTGTTGACAATGCTTAGTTCCTCGATTTGGGTTCGGCACGCGCTCACTAGCTTGCACCGTGATTTGTCTGAGCTTAAGGCCTTGATTGCAGCCTGACTATCGGAGCAGAAGTTTATAACTTTGCCGGACAAACTCAGTTGAAGGGCTGATTGTACCCCGTGAGTGAGATTGTTCCAATTTCTTTTCACGACAGTAGACACCAGCAGCAGCACGTCCCTCCACCAGAGAACCGTCAGTTCTGTTACACTTGCGTTTGTTGTTGTCATTCCATATAGCCAGACAACCACTCCTCTCTAGAGGGAATCTTCACATGGAATGTTCTGTAAGGAAAACTACATGTGAGTATAATATACTAAGAATCATGAACAGTCTCGGCAAACAGGATAATATTCAATTTTGCGAACTATTTCACGAGCGCTAACGGTTATTCTTGAATATTATGCCAGGAATGATGCACCAGTTCACGAATACATGTAGAATACGTTATTATTCTGTGAACTATTTCAGGGGCACGCATGGCGTGACTATTATACTAGGAATCATAAACGATTCCATAATTAAGATTTCATGATTTTGTGAACTATTTCACGAGCACGAATGGTGAGTTGTGAGGAATCGTTCACGTATACAAGAATAATATCTGATGAGTTTGCGAAATATTTCACGAGCACGGACAGCCCCTGGATAATATATTAGGAATCAAGAATGCTGTCCCATGTCATGCAAAATGCCCGAAAAGAGCTGCTTTTAATGTAGAATACATTTAAGGTTTCAATATAGGGGTCCCGTTTCAAAATATCGGCTGCGGTGCCGCGTCAGATTTTGAACGTTAATAACTTTTATCATACTTAACAGAATGATTTGATTTTTAGGCCAATTTGTTGCAAATATGTTCCTCTATGCTGTATTAAAATTTGAAGTATGTATAACATGTACTAATAACAAAAAAAATGTGTTTTGAAAAATCTTTCGAAAACGACTCGGAAAAGTGAAAATTTTCAGCCCATCCCGCACAGAGCCGTCGTTATGGTAGACCAACCGAACAATAAAATAATGAAAAGTTTATATATAGGTCCACTACATGTTTGTTCGTATGGTTATTCGCATTGGGTTGCTTGACGAGAGCACTTGGTGGGGGAAAGACTGCATATTCCTTTGGTTAGGCCATTAGAAGCCGGACGGAAAGGAAAGGCTCATGCACGGCACGAGAACGAGCGAGAAAGCGATAGTAGTGCATATTAGCGCGATTATATAAATATCTGTCGGTCGGTTTTTCTCATCATTCGTATTCGTTCAAGCACTAGCAAGCAGCCAGTCCATCGAAGAAAAGCAGTGGGCGATGACGACGGCGGAAAAAGTGCCCCAGCTAC
Organism: Topomyia yanbarensis; assembly: GCF_030247195.1. Classification (NCBI taxonomy): domain Eukaryota; kingdom Metazoa; phylum Arthropoda; class Insecta; order Diptera; family Culicidae; genus Topomyia; species Topomyia yanbarensis. The sequence goes on from NC_080672.1 coordinate 121,756,799, forward strand.
TGGTGACTCATCGCAACCCGATCAGGAACTGTCGCCCTGCAAGAATTTCGCCCCAACTAAAGGGCAACAGAGTAGGCTATCGTTCCAGCGTCTGGGTCGTGAGATTGTGCAGGACTGCAAAGTCGAGCTACGCTTACAAAGCTCAGTCGTAATGATGCCCCGAGAAGCCAACGATGCCTTCTTGGTCGGTTTGTTCGAGAATGCAAAATAGTGCTTTCTAGCTCACCGTGTCCGCGGGGAGTGCGTCTGAATTATGCTCCCGCAATAAAACAATAAACGGTTCTTTACAGAACCAATTAATTGTGTTCTGATAAGAGTTAAACTGAAATTTACATTTTATGGTGTATAACAAATAATTTTCAGAAAGCAATATAAGAAATACGATGTGTGGAAAGAAAGAAAGAGAATTTAAATTATCCTCTCTCGCTCGTTTTCGTGCACTGCTTTTCCATTCCTTTCTGCTGCTACTACCATCATAACTAAAACGAATGTGCGTGTTCCCCCACCATCTCATGACCAGTGTTGCCACAATTGCATGTCGCTATTACAATTTGAATTATTTTATTGATCCTCTCTAGTATTGATAAAATATAGAACGTGCAAAGTACACTAGTCGCATGCTTTTATTCGAACTTTTTGGCAGCCTCCGTTGATTAACTGCATAAATCGATTTGTTTGTGCAGCTCCTTGCTAGTAGCAAACTAAATAGCCTTTATCAGCGCTAACAAATAACACGAAAGAATTTAAATTTGTGAAAATCTTTTCCTTCCTTCTTTTCAAATCTGCAACATTCTTTGAAAATATTGTTTGAATGTTGTTATTGAAAAACTGAACATGCAAGTTTGCTAGCACTGGCCACTAGATTGAAGGCGATGGAAAGACAGAATATTCGTTTTGGTTATGCTAGTATTGGTAGCCAAACGGAAAGGAATGGCACGAAAACGAGCGATAGTAGTGCTTTCTCGTGTGTTCATATATGAATATTGGTCGTTCGGTTTTTCTCATCATTCGTATTCGTTCAAGCACTAGCAAGCAGCCAGTCCACCGAAGGAAAGCAGTTGGCAATAGCGACGGACGGAAAAAGTGCCCCAGCTACTGGTGACTCATCGGAACTGTCGCCCTGCAAGAATTTCGCCCCAACTAAAGGGCAACAGAGTAGGCTATCGTTCCAGCGTCTGGGTCGTGAGATTGTGCAGGACTGCAAAGTCGAGCTACGCTTACAAAGCTCAGTCGTAATGATGCCCCGAGAAGACAACGATGCCTACTTGGTCGGTTTGTTCGAGAATGCAAAATAGTGCTTTCTAGCTCACCGTGTCCGCTGGGAGTGCGTCTGAATTATGCTCCCGCAATAAAACAATAAACGGTTCTTTACAGGACCAATTAATTATGTTCTAATAAGAGTTAAACTGAAATTTACATTTTATGGTGTATAACAAATAATTTTCAGAAAGCTATATAAGAAATACGATGTGTGGAAAGAAAGAAAGAGAATTTAAATTATCCTCTCTCGCTCGTTTTCGTGCACTGCTTTTCCATTCCTTTCTGCTGCTAATACCATCATAACTAAAACGAATGTGCGTGTTCCCCCACCATCTCATGGCCAGTGTTGCCACAATTGCATGTCGCTATTACAATTTGAATTATTTTATTGATCCTCTCTAGTATTGATAAAATATAGAACGTGCAAAGTACACTAGTCGCATGCTTTTATTCGAACTTTTTGGCAGCCTCCGTTGATTAACTGCATAAATCGATTTGTTTGTGCAGCTCCTTGCTAGTAGCAAACTAAATAGCCTTTATCAGCGCTAACAAATAACACGAAAGAATTTAAATTTGTGAAAATCTTTTCCTTCCTTCTTTTCAAATCTGCAACATTCTTTGAAAATATTGTTTGAATGTTGTTATTGAAAACTGAACATGCAAGTTTGCTAGCACTGGCCACTAGATTGAAGGCGATGGAAAGACAGAATATTCGTTTTGGTTATGCTAGTATTGGTAGCCGAACGGAAAGGAAAGGCGCAGGAATGGCACGAAAACGAGCGAGAGAGCGATAGTAGTGCTTTCTCGTGTGTTCATATATGAATATTGGTCGGTCGGTTTTACTCATCATTCGTATTCGTTCAAGCACTAGCAAGCAGCCAGTCCACCGAAGGAAAGCAGTTGGCAATAGCGACGGACGGAAAAAGTGCCCCAGCTACTGGTGACTCATCGGAACTGTCGCCCTGCAAGAATTTCGCCCCAACTAAAGGGCAACTAATCCGTAGGCTATCGTTCCAGCGTCTGGTTCGTGAGATTGTACAGGACTGCAAAGTCGAGCTACGCTTACAAAGCTCAATCGTAATGATGCCCCGAGAAGCCAACGATGCCTACTTGGTCGGTTTGTTGGAGGATGCAAAATAGTGCTTTCTGGCTCACCGTGTCCGCGAGGAGTGCGTCTGAATTATGCTCCCGCAATAAAACAGTAAACGGTTCTTTTCAGGACCAATTAATTATGTTCTAATAAGAGTTAAACTGAAATTTACATTTTATGGTGTATAACAAATAATTTTCAGAAAGCTATATAAGAAATACGATGTGTGGAAAGAAAGAAAGAGAATTTAAATTATCCTCTCTCGCTCGTTTTCGTGCACTGCTTTTCCATTCCTTTCTGCTGCTAATACCATCATAACTAAAACGAATGTGCGTGTTCCCCCACCATCTCATGGCCAGTGTTGCCACAATTGCATGTCGCTATTACAATTTGAATTATTTTATTGATCCTCTCTAGTATTGATAAAATATAGAACGTGCAAAGTACACTAGTCGCATGCTTTTATTCGAACTTTTTGGCAGCCTCCGTTGATTAACTGCATAAATCGATTTGTTTGTGCAGCTCCTTGCTAGTAGCAAACTAAATAGCCTTTATCAGCGCTAACAAATAACACGAAAGAATTTAAATTTGTGAAAATCTTTTCCTTCCTTCTTTTCAAATCTGCAACATTCTTTGAAAATATTGTTTGAATGTTGTTATTGAAAACTGAACATGCAAGTTTGCTAGCACTGGCCACTAGATTGAAGGCGATGGAAAGACAGAATATTCGTTTTGGTTATGCTAGTATTGGTAGCCGAACGGAAAGGAAAGGCGCAGGAATGGCACGAAAACGAGCGAGAGAGCGATAGTAGTGCTTTCTCGTGTGTTCATATATGAATATTGGTCGGTCGGTTTTACTCATCATTCGTATTCGTTCAAGCACTAGCAAGCAGCCAGTCCACCGAAGGAAAGCAGTTGGCAATAGCGACGGACGGAAAAAGTGCCCCAGCTACTGGTGACTCATCGGAACTGTCGCCCTGCAAGAATTTCGCCCCAACTAAAGGGCAACTAATCCGTAGGCTATCGTTCCAGCGTCTGGTTCGTGAGATTGTACAGGACTGCAAAGTCGAGCTACGCTTACAAAGCTCAGTCGTAATGATGCCCCGAGAAGCCAACGATGCCTACTTGGTCGGTTTGTTGGAGGATGCAAAATAGTGCTTTCTGGCTCACCGTGTCCGCGAGGAGTGCGTCTGAATTATGCTCCCGCAATAAAACAGTAAACGGTTCTTTTCAGGACCAATTAATTATGTTCTAATAAGAGTTAAACTGAAATTTACATTTTATGGTGTATAACAAATAATTTTCAGAAAGCTATATAAGAAATACGATGTGTGGAAAGAAAGAAAGAGAATTTAAATTATCCTCTCTCGCTCGTTTTCGTGCACTGCTTTTCCATTCCTTTCTGCTGCTAATACCATCATAACTAAAACTAATGTGCGTGTTCCCCCACCATCTCATGGCCAGTGTTGCCACAATTGCATGTCGCTATTCAGCTTTTTGCTGGTGGCTGCGTTTTTAAATGCGCACTCTATTTTGACAAGTCGTCTGTACAGTGTCAACTTTGACAACTCGTCAGCAGTGTCAATTTTGACAAGCGGTCTCATCAGCCTTGAGTTTCATGGCTATCATATATCCTTCTTTATTTATAAGCAGATTCTCAGCTTTTGGAAAGTGTCGAGAGAATTATGCGATTAGAACCTCTGCTCTTACCTAAATTCATCACACATGAAATGACTAATAATAGCACATGAAACTTGCTTTTAAACCACCAGGAAAAGCATCTTTAACGATACAGTACCTAAAAGTAGACCTAAACAATGTTTGTTCGCATCTGATTTTGGATACAAATTTGTAGCAAAATTAATGGTCGACCGATTTTTGTATGCCGATTGCGAGTAGCTAATAGTTTTGAATAGCAGATGTTCTGTATCCATATTTCGAGTTGAGTGCCGCTGTTGAATGGAACTACAGTTAACTGTGCGAATCCGTACCGAAATCAGTTTAGTTTTTCAACTGAAAAACAATATTTATTTGACGTTCAATTTTAGTTGAGAGCAGAAGTGAACGCCTACCGCGATCAAAAATTTGAATCTAAAGCACGTTTTGTCAAATTTGACAAGACTGTTGATTTGTCAAAATTGATATTGGACGGAGGACTTGTCAAAGTGGGGTGCGCATTTGAGGACGCAGCCACCAACAAAAAGCTGAATTACAATTTGAATTATTTTATTGATCCTCTCTAGTATTGATAAAATATAGAACGTGCAAAGTACACTAGTCGCTTGCTTTTATTCGAACTTTTTGGCAGCCTCCTTTGATTAACTGCATAAATCATTAGATTTAAATTAACGTCTCGAAGTGAAGTCACGATGCTCCGGTTATGTTACAGACATTACCCACCCATCTTTTTTTTTAGTTTAGTAGAGCGAATACGAACTACTATCGCTCTCTCGCTTGCTCGTTTTCGGGCCATGCGCCTTTTCTTTCTTTTCTGCTACTAATACTAGCATAATCAAAACGAATGTGCGTCTTCCCACCATCCATTTAGTGAGCAGTGTTGCCAAACGCATTTTCAGTTTTTCATCAATAACATTTCAACAATATTTTCAAAGAATGCTGTAGATTCGAAAAAAGAAAAATAGTTGGTGATGGAAAAGAATTTCCAATTAGAATTTTTAACCATAATTATAACGAATCATTTGAAAATTTCACATGCAAACGTAATTTCGTTGCATATCATTAGATTTGGATTAACGTCACAAGTGTAGTTACGACACTCCGGTTATGTCGCAGACATTACCCACCCATCTTTTTTATTGTGACCACGACTAACGGTTTAATATAGACACCCCATTTCAATATTTCTGAAGGAACAGAAGGTCGAGTTTGGAAAGTTTGTAACTTTCATTGTACTTAACCAAATTACACAATGTTCGCACTAATGATTCAGAAATATGACCAGGAATCTTCTATTAGATTTGTAAGTATGCATAATTTACATGAATAAAGAAAAATTGATTTTCAGGAATCAATTATTATCTGTTCTTCCATTGGCCAGTACTACGCGACTTCCTCATGCTAACAATTAATTTCATCGTTAGCCATCTCCCTCACCAAGGCCAACAACGCCAACAAAACCGGTCCTTTTCAGGACCACCATCATTTTTGTAAAGAATAATTTGAAATATTCCTCGCCCAAATCACCTTTTGTCCGAAAATTCCAATGAGTATCAACATATTTGAAGAACGTGTTCTTTATGTATTCTACATCTCTCCGGTTATGTCGCAGACATTACCCACCCATCTTTTTTATTGTGACCACGACTAACGGTTTAATATAGACACCCCATTTCAATATTTCTGAAGGAACAGAAGGTCGAGTTTGGAAAGTTTGTAACTTTCATTGTACTTAACCAAATTACACAATGTTCGCACTAATGATTCAGAAATATGACCAGGAATCTTCTATTAGATTTGTAAGTATGTATAATTTACATGAATAAAGAAAAATTGATTTTCAGGAATCAATTATTATCTGTTCTTCCATTGGCCAGTACTACGCGACTTCCTCATGCTAACAATTAATTTCATCGTTAGCCATCTCCCTCACCAAGGCCAACAACGCCAACAAAACCGGTCCTTTTCAGGACCACCATCATTTTTGTAAAGAATAATTTGAAATATTCCTCGCCCAAATCACCTTTTGTCCGAAAATTCCAATGAGTATCAACATATTTGAAGAACGTGTTCTTTATGTATTCTACATCTCTCCGGTTATGTCGCAGACATTACCCACCCATCTTTTTTATTGTGACCACGACTAACGGTTTAATATAGACACCCCATTTCAATATTTCTGAAGGAACAGAAGGTCGAGTTTGGAAAGTTTGTAACTTTCATTGTACTTAACCAAATTACACAATGTTCGCACTAATGATTCAGAAATATGACCAGGAATCTTCTATTAGATTTGTAAGTATGTATAATTTACATGAATAAAGAAAAATTGATTTTCAGGAATCAATTATTATCTGTTCTTCCATTGGCCAGTACTACGCGACTTCCTCATGCTAACAATTAATTTCATCGTTAGCCATCTCCCTCACCAAGGCCAACAACGCCAACAAAACCGGTCCTTTTCAGGACCACCATCATTTTTGTAAAGAATAATTTGAAATATTCCTCGCCCAAATCACCTTTTGTCCGAAAATTCCAATGAGTATCAACATATTTGAAGAACGTGTTCTTTATGTATTCTACATCTCTCCGGTTATGTCGCAGACATTACCCACCCATCTTTTTTATTGTGACCACGACTAACGGTTTAATATAGACACCCCATTTCAATATTTCTGAAGGAACAGAAGGTCGAGTTTGGAAAGTTTGTAACTTTCATTGTACTTAACCAAATTACACAATGTTCGCACTAATGATTCAGAAATATGACCAGGAATCTTCTATTAGATTTGTAAGTATGTATAATTTACATGAATAAAGAAAAATTGATTTTCAGGAATCAATTATTATCTGTTCTTCCATTGGCCAGTACTACGCGACTTCCTCATGCTAACAATTAATTTCATCGTTAGCCATCTCCCTCACCAAGGCCAACAACGCCAACAAAACCGGTCCTTTTCAGGACCACCATCATTTTTGTAAAGAATAATTTGAAATATTCCTCGCCCAAATCACCTTTTGTCCGAAAATTCCAATGAGTATCAACATATTTGAAGAACGTGTTCTTTATGTATTCTACATCTCTCCGGTTATGTCGCAGACATTACCCACCCATCTTTTTGTGTATCAAATGAGGGTGGACGTTGTATTCTAAACCTGGTTTATAATAAATGGCATAAAATATCCTATAACACTTGTTTACTTGTGAAAATCGGCTGAAAAATGGCGGAGTTGTTCAATGTTGAAAAATCCAGCTGGCGCACCCTACATGTGCAAAATACATGAATATCTAAGCTTCGTTTTACCATTCATTCAAGCGTTCATTCCATGTAATGGTCGTTTTTTACGGATTCCATTACCCAAAATCAAATGATCTAAATGCATACAACCAAATCAACCGCAAAGTAACTTTTCTTACATGATTGACTGTAATCACCACTCGCGACATCTGGTGTTACACTTACTTAGCCACAACCAACGATATACTACAAGGACCACCGTGCTGATGTGCTTTGGGCCAATCAATAAGACGATCCCACCCAACCCCAAACGCCCAGTACCAAATTTGAGGAATCCGCAGCAGTCGAAGGTTGCGTGAGATATTTTTCTACATTAACTTACCTTGAAAACGTTAGCCCGTCTCATCGTTGTCGGCCACGGTACCCAGTCCGGTATACCTCCATACACGGCCAGATGGCTTCTGGCGGACTGAAATCATCAAGAGGCCAGGCCCGTTGATTAAAAGTAGATTAACCCTCGTCGTGTCGGTCGTCGTCTTCGAGAAGATCGGCGCTCCGCTCGACAGTCGATTATGATGAGGGGAAAAGTCCAAAATTGTTCACAGTATTGCCTCTCACTGTAGCGCCGAGCCGACCCATCGAAAGCTATTTGAAGTTCATTAGCGAAGACGGAGATGGGCATGGGCAATGGGCACGCAATACGTACGTTGTTCGACCGGGCGGTTAGAGTTTGTACCTTTTCGTCATCGCTGCAGTCTGTGGGGCTTTTTCCAACTACAATTTGGAAGAAAAAAACTTAAGTAGGTTCTCCAACAAAGTTGTTTGAAGGATGCTTCGAATGGAATCGATTTTTTTAGTGAATTGCAGAACTTATTGAATCAGAAAAAATCGCATTGAAATTTAATCAGTCGTTAGAGAAATGCCAATTTCCGGATCGCTATTAACGGAAATTAGTTTGATATCAAAGAAGATTTTTTAACCCGCCAGATGTCGCCTAAATGGCTCACTAGTGCTTAATGAAAACTTTGTTCGATTTACAGAGCTATGTATGTGGATTCAGTGTATTAGCACGACTGTCAGAAGGTTAATAAAAAACTACTTTTGATGTAAACGAATATAACATCCTCGTATTATGCGATAGAGAAAAATGATCACCCAAATTGGACGAAAATACGTAGTTTAAATGAAATTAAACTATAGAAGCTTCTGTTACATTATGACAATTTAGCTTTTTTATCATAATCTTACTAGTTAGGAAGTTCCTGTCGAAACAACTGTGATAACGAATATCAACTAATATTGAAGGTCTCAGTAATGGTTAATATATGCAAAAATGGCCTGAATTCGCCTCATTCCCACACTACTGCCGTAGTACAACAACAACAAAACCGCTCGAAACGCTCAATATTCCAATCCATCTGCGATAGTCGAAGACGCCAGTGTAGGATAGCTCCACACGCGGAAGCAATATCAAATCAATCACACTGATTAGTGGCGTTGCGAAGAGAAGCAAAGATAGAGGATAAAAAAAAGCTTCCCGAGGAACGTCACTCGAACGCCAGTAATAGATACCAACCAATTGCCTCTGTCGGGAGTGTGGGCCCAAGAGGGTGGGCTTGTGGAAAAATAGTCTGACAGTTAACCGTAAATTCTGATTAATTTCCAACCGGAGGAAGCATAAATCAAATGCACATCGGCAAAAATCGATCTCAATCGTAGAAGAAATTAATTTCGATCCAATTGAATTTCCCGCTTCGACGTCCGCGCAGTGACTGACTGGCTGACTGACTGACTGACACACTGACTCTCGGTGCGCTGCAGCTGCCAGTGCCAGCAATCATCGATAGGAATGGCAAAAACTTCCATTTATTGAACGTTTGATCGGTGTTGGACGGGAGGGAATGCGAAAAAACGATTACGAAAAGGCACAGCCGAGGATTTGATACATTTGCTAATGTTGAATAGACTAAATTTCACGATAACTAAGATCGCTGAGTTCATAAAAAATGGAAAATACTAGATTATATTCTATGGAAAAAATATTCATAAAATGTATTTATAGGTAACAAAATAAAAACATTAATTATTTATGTAAGCTTGTGAGCCATGCCGCATTTGTTGTTTAACTGTTCCTTAGAAAAGAAGCAAAGCTTTGAGTGTGTTTATATGCAATTCATCGAATCTAGTAATACAGAAATTAGTGCAGTAATGTCCCTGGAAAGGTCAAAATATACTAATTACGGTTTATAGAAATTTCCGAAAACTGACGGAAAAATTTAATTGATTTATGAAAATGTAATGTAATTACGGGCGGTTTCAACATTATTACCTCAGTGATCTGAATTCGAATCTATTAAAGCAATTCTTTGAGTTTTATAATTTCAAGGAAACTAATAATTAATTTACAAGAATTTCCAAACCTAGTAGAACTTCGATGGATCACGTGTACTTCAATTTTGATTGGGTTAATTCGTAAGTAGAGGCCGATTGTAACATTTGAGATTATGAAAATTTTGCTGGACAATGATCAATGAGGAGAATAAAGTTAACATTAAGTACTGGAAAAGATATTCGAAACAAGCAATGTTTCAACTTGTTTCGAGAAGCGTGGATTTCACGGAACGGGAATTTAGATAACAAGGCAGTTGTAATAGAGCTCTAAAAAATGTTTTTATCGATTTTGTAACCAGTTCTCACGACAAACCACTTGGAGTACCGCAAGGTAGTCTCTTAGGTCCTATTTTATTCGCTACGTATATAAATGATATGAGGCAAGACTTACGATTTCGTGACATAAATTTGATTGCTGACGACACTGTTCTGTTCATTAAAGCTCAGGACATAAATGAAACCGTGGCATATCTGAACACAAACTTACATTCTCTCGGTCGTTGAATAAAATTTTAACAATTAAAGCTAAATGGTGCTGAACATAAATACATGATTATTTCCTCCGCTAGTATTAGACATAGCGTTAATGTTGAAATTAATGGTGCGACTGTTGATCACGTTAGTGAATTGAATTACATAGGAATAATGAATGAGATTACATTTAAGTCTCTCATCGACAACGACATGCAAAAGATATCCAAAAAGTATTGTTTGAAAAATGACCAAAAAATTAGTAGTAAAGTTTTATTTTATTTATTTTTTGTGTAGGTTTTATGAAACAACACAACTACGCCGTGGATCTTTCATACTTTTACAACAAGCAAAAAATGAAAAAAAACAGCAAATACAAATCTGCCGAATCGTGCTGACGCAATTTGCTACTGCGTGTGGAGAGCCTTTTCCTTGGCGGCGAAACATTAGATGCGTTATCTGTCGCAACTTGGGGCTCATACGGTCTGCCTTCCCTCGCGTTATCGTTCATATCCATATACTCATTGGTACTGATTTCGTGCCATTGGCGGCCAAACGTTCTTATTTGTTTCTTGTTCTTACGGATCGCTGTTATAAAGTCGTCATCATAGTCATTTGTTTCTTTACTGATGATGCTGGTTTGGAAGCGCTTGTCGTAGTCGCTGTTCCTGCGCTATTGGTTGATTGGACGGCTATTTGTGGTTTATGTATATGTGTCGGTGGCTGCTGGTTAGAGTCGTCTGTGGTAGATGAGTTTTAACTAATTGCTTCAGCGTATGGTTTTCCTTGTCCTTCCGGCAGTCGCGCTAGCGCACTGAGTGCACGCTGCTCTGAAAATCTAGCGAAATCGTCTTAGGGCACTAGCACTAACTGACATATAGGGGTCTGCCGAGGATATGTGATCATCGTCGATTGCTTATAGGTTCGCCATCCCTCGCTGATTTTCATTTGATGATTAAATAAAAATTTGTGATTTTTTCCTTTTTTTATTGCGACTATGTTAGCACATTTTCTGCCTAAGCTCGACCCTCATTATCAGAAGGCAAAGATTAAGCCCGTACGATATTAAGCCTGTTCTAATGACCCTGCCACTTCTAGTTTTCCGATCTGTTTACTTCACATCCTTGCTCTCACTTGAGTACTATGGCTCTAAGTTTCATAACTTTCCCTACCCAGTAATCTCTAGCTAATTGAATGTCGTTAAAACGTAAAAAAAAATAAAAATTTGTGAGGAAAACTAACGACTGTTGATGGCATTCATTTTAGGAATTATGTTCGGCTTCCAGCCTTTCAAATATATAACAAATGGAATATTTACTTTTTATCCGACGTTTCGTCGGCATGTATTGCGCCTTTTTCAAGGACTTCAACTAGTTACCGTGTTATCGTCAAGGTGCAATACATGCCGTCGAATGAAAAGTAAATATTCCGTTTGTGAAATATTTAAAAGGCTGAAAGCCGAACATAAACCCTAAAACAAGAATTAAATAAAAAGGTGTAGGTTTAGTCACTCGCATTTTCACTAAACGAACACCTTTGAGAATATCGGTGAAAAAGGTTCTCAAAGTGTCATTCGTAACAGATTTTACCATATTCCTTGTTTGGACGTAAATCTTTGTCTTTTTTTCCTTTTTCAAGGATTTTTATGAACGTGTCCACTGGAAAACAGACAGAGAAAGAATGACCGGAACGGTGAGAATGAAGAAACGGTGAAAACTCACCTTTTATTGGAAACACTGAGAAAAGATATGTCCTCAAGCAGGAATCGAACCTGCGATCTCCTAGTCTCTTGTTGGGTACGTTAACCACTCCGCCATCAAGAAACTGTGATGATGCCATCACATGTTCCCAACAGTTTCGTGATCAGCGCCGCAGCCTCCAATACCTCCTAATTGACCCATCGACCCCCAATGTCTCCTATAATCAGATCGTCACCTCTCCCAAACAGGGCAAACAGTGATAATAAATATCTCAAGCCTTGGGCGCAATCCACTGGACCTAAAAATAGATAGCGAGAGAGATTTGGCCCGATCGATGAGAGGAAGAGGTGACGATCTCCTGAGTGCGCCTGGTTCTTACTACACTCCTTCAGCTTGGGATCCTTTCTCACCCTTTGACTCCTTTGCTTTGACGACTAGAGCGTCTATCTTATAGTTCTGGTGCAGTCAATGGTTCTCGTTCTTCTTTTTTTTCTTTTCGTGCTTTTCTTTCTGTTTTTTCCTCTTCTCTTTAACTGTTTCTACAGTTTAACATCCACTTTATATTTGTCGGTTGTTTCGTTGTCCTTCACCGACCTTCATGGTCTTCTTAGGTTTCTATCCTCTCCTGTTTTCACGGTACGGGAATACCAGTCACCTTTCGGCGTCTCATAGGCTTCTGCTTTCGCTACTTCCGTGATCTTCAGTGCTTTTTCAGCGTTTTCAGCTCTCTCCACTAGCGCCATCTGTTCGCATTCGGTGTCAGCTACCGCGTATCACTAGATCCCTGATCTGTCATTCACGTTGCCCTTGCTTTTCATGAACTCGTAGTGCACTTCGATTTTTTGACTCATCTTCATCGCGTGAGGCAACTCAGATTGCTGGTTTTCTTGTGTTATGCTTGATTTTGGCGTGAGCAGCTGAAACTCTTGCTTTCCTTGGCGTCCCATTGGTTTTTTGCCGCTCTTGGCTGCTCTTGCTGCTCTAGATGCTGCGGCTGCATTTTCTGTTGCACTTGGTCGTTTTACTGGGTCGGCGACGTCACTAGCTCACCCGTAGTAGGTTATTTCGTAGTAGGTAGTGATCCCATGGTTACCTTTATAAGCAGTGAGGTCACATGCGAGGGTTGATGCGGCCCTATATTGGTTACCGCGTTCAGAGCCGGATTGGCGTTAGTCAGGAACGTTCAATTGAGCCTTCTTCCACCGGCTCAGGTGCCGGGTTTCGAACGTTCTTGGAGACCTACCAAAGTTTAAACTGTACGGGGGACAGTCAGTACCATTAGCCCACTCGGGATTTCGGGGAAATGTCAACACCTCTGATTAGGGTAGTGGAATGGCGTGGCTGTCGATCCGTAGTTCAATTTATACGAAATTTTTATTCACACCCGTGTTCTGCCGCCAGTATGCCATAATTAGGATCTTGCTGGTATCTCGTAATGTGCTAATTGGCACTCCGAATAGGGTGCTTTTAGTTCTGAGATATTTGGTCTTTGATAGTGGCTGAAGCGGCACAGATTCGCTTCGTCGGAGTTGTTAACGGAGTTATGGCTTTTTGTAGAGGTTTAGCAGAGCCCAACGCTGCCCAAACCCCACCATATCAACACATAGTAAAATGGGTGCAACATTAGTTTGATTTTTACAAAGATAATTTTAAATGAAAGATACAGTAATCCCATTGACAGCTATTGAATTTCATTCGGTTCGGACTTTTGGTTCCAGAATTACAGGTTGGTTAGAACCACACTGGAATTTCTCATATAAACCGTTACAATCGTAACACCTAAAAGGTTAAAAACCAGGTCATTAAATTAGTTCGTTTCGCAGATCTATATCACTAATTGCCACTCCAACATTCTTTGAATATATTATCCACTATCGACGATTCCCGAAGTCCCAAATTCCGGGCATATTCCACAATTAAAGTGACATCGGTTCTTCGGTGATGACTGAACAGATTTTCTTAAACCAAATCTCAAATGGAAGGCATAATATGCAGTTGAGTATTACATGACCCTTCCTTACTCTAACACCTCCCTTCAACATCACCACCTTTGACGTTTTTGGCTGTTCGGCCATCTATGGAAGTTGTCCTTTAATGTCAGCTTCTTTCTCCGAACAGCCTAGATAAGCCTTGTAGTGTCGGTAGTGGTTGTTTCAACCGGCTAAGAATTACACTACGGACTACCTGTTCCAGTGGTAAAAATCCACCAAACAGGGAACCCCAATTCCATAGTGGCATGCGACCCGTGCTATGGGTAAAATTGTTGAGGGGGTTTAAAACATTCTCAATGGCGAACGGAGCCTGGGAAGAGTTGGGCGAACTCCCCAGTATGCTGCATTACGCAGCGGAATGTTCTCTCTACACACCGAAGTTTTTTCGCCGATGATCCACTTAATTTTCCGAATTTTTGTTGGCTGGGGGTTTGCTGAGACTCTCGGCTGATGGTAGTTCGGTGAAGTTTTGTTGAGTTTCGATTATCAAATTTCGATGTGTACAGATGAACCTGCCCGGAGGCCGTGTGGTATCCGGCCAAGAGTTGAGCCACTGGGGTCCTGCTCCCATATCGTAGGAGGTGACTGAAACTAGGTGACCCTAAGTCAAGGTGTAGTTTCGTGCCGAGGACTTGAATGACTGGAGGGTCAAAAATATGCCAGTCGCGCACGGAGCATTTTGGGTTTTGTCCTTACTGTGTTATGCGAATCTCTGACACAGTGGACCATTATTTTCTTCGCAAATCGAATGATCGTGTCCCATTTAAACCTGATATGGCTCGCTATATGCGTTAACATCCCAACTTGCGTGGTGTCCTCAAGTTGTGCAATTTATGTTGGAAATGAAATGTACAGTTCTCTAATCAACAATGGTTAGAATAGCACAAATCAATCTCCAGCATAAACGTACAGCAACTATGAATTTATCTCGACTCATGCAGGAAGGTAAAGTTTCCATAGCATTGGTTCAAGTACCGTATTTCCACAAAGGAAACTTCTATTTTGGAAAGTTACTTAACACTGCCTTCATTGCTTACAACAAGACAGGCATGACTAACCCACGTGAAATGCCTCGTGCTTGCTTTCTGGCAAATAAGACTATTCACGCGTGTCTCATATCGGAGCTCAAAACTCGCGATATCTGTGTTGTCACAGTTACATTGACTGTCGGAAACGCAGACAAAAAAAAAATATATATATATATATATATATATATATATATATATATATATATATATATATATATATATATATATATATATATATATATATATATATATATATATATATATATATATATATATATATATATATATATATATATATATATATATATATATATATATATATATATATACTGTTCAGCATATCTACCGCATAACGAGTCATCTCCTTCTGATGATTTCAAAAGCGTTGTATCATATTGTATCAGAAATGGGCTTCCGCTCATTATCGGCAGTGATGCGAATGCTCATCACATCATTTGGGGCAGCTGAGACATCAATCTGAGAGGCTCTGAACTGATGGAGTACATAAGTAGTGCAAATCTCCATATTCTGAATGTGAGAAACCGACCAACTTTTGCGAGATCTGGGAGGGAGAAGGCGTTAGACATAACATATTGCTCTGATAGAATTTTGCATGAGCTGGGAAATTGGCAGGATCCAAATGAAACTGAACCGTCTCTATCCGATCATAAATATATATTTTTCGATCATTTTGATGTCATCTTCAATGTGGTGACAGATCGTAATCCTAAATCTACAAACTGGGACCTATTTTTAGATGACGTCGTGGATACGACAAACTCATTCATATTAGCATCCTATCTTGCTACCGGGTATATCCCGAAAGCATGGCAAGAAATAACTGTTAGATTTATTCCCAAAGGAGGGCGCTCAAGCTATGAAGAAGCCAAGAGTTTTAGGCCTATCAGCTTAAGTTCTTTTCTTCTGAAAGCTTTGGAACGGATAATCGATCATCACATCAGGAACGTTAGTTTAGTTGAATAACCACTGCACAAAATGCAACATGCGTATCAGTGTGGGAAATCCACGATCACTCTGCTTCACGATGTTGTTTACAACATTGAGAAAGCATTCTCTAGCAATCTAGCTTGGGCGTATTCCTAGATATTGAGAGTGCTTTTGACAATGTGTCCTTCCAGTCTATTCTGGAAGCGACGCGCGGTCATGGGATACCTGCATGTATCTCGGGTTGGATAAACGCAATGCTTAGTAACCGCATACTTTGCTCGTCACTGCGACAGGCTGAGATACGGAAGTTGAGTATTTGCGGGTGTCCTCAGGGCGGCGTTCTGTCACCTTTGTTATGGAACTTGGTAGCTGACGGCTTGTTCAAGAAACTCAATGAGCGTGGATTTCCAACCTACGGGTTTGCTGATGATTACCAAATACTAATTACTGGATTTTGCATCGGAATAATCTTTGACTTAATGCAACAGGCATTAAGAGCTGTCGAACAGTGGTGTCGACAAGTTAAACTATCAGGTAACCCAAGCTAAACTTCAATGGTTCTTTTCACGAAGAAGCGAATAACAACCGGGGTTCGTCCCTTGCAGTTCTTTGATACTGAGCTACTGTGTGCAGATCAAGTCAAATACGTTGGGTCATATTGGATTGCAAACTGAATTGGTCTGCTCACATTGGGTTCAGAGTCAAGAAAGCGTGCATGGCCTTCGGGCAGTGCAGACGAACTTTTGGAAAGACCTGGGGTCTCAAACCTAAATACATCTATTGGATTTACACGACAATTGTACGTCCAATACTGTCATACGGATGCCTTGGGTGGTGGCAGAGGGGAGAGGTGGTGACAGTCCAGTCAAAGCTAAACCATCTGCAAAGATTGGCGCTCATGGCGTTGACTGGTGCTTTCACCACGACTCCGACTGCTGCTCTTGAGGCACTTCTAAATATCAAACCATTACACGTACACCTCAAACAAGAAGCACTATCATGTGCATACAGACTGCAGGTTACTGGGATTTGGAACAGTAATCATGTTGATCTTGCTACCAGTCATACACGATTGTGGTCACAAATGGTTACATGGGGTGAAGATATTCTTGCTCCCAGCGATATTACACTCACATGTAATTTTCCTTACAGGACATTCCATGTGAAGATTCCCTCTCGAGAGGAGTGGTTGTCTGGCTTTATGGAAAGACAACAACAAACGCAAGTGGTCTGTTACACTGACGGTTCTCTGATGGAGAGACGTGCTGGTGCTGGTGTCTATTGTCGTGAAATGAGATTGGAACAATTTCACTCACTAGGTAGATACTGTACTGTATTCTAAGAAATCTTTGCGATTATGTGCGGGGTACAATCGGCCCTTCAACTGAGTTTGTCTGGCAGAGTTATAAACTTCTGCTCCGATAGTCAGACTGCAATCAAGGCCCTTAGCGCAGACAAATCCCGGTGATCGGTAGTGATCGCGTGCCGAACCTAAATCGAAGAACTAAGCATTGTCAACACTATCTACCTTATCTGGGTGCCCGGACATTCTGGTCTACTGGAAATGAATGGACTGACGAATTGGCCAGGGCAGGTTCAGCGATTGACTTCGTTAGTCCTGAGCCCGCTCTGCCAATTTCGACAAGTTGGATAAGGGAAAAAATACGGTCCTGGGCTTTGTCCGAGTACCGCGATTATTGGAGAAATCTACAAACGTGTCGCCAAACAAAGGCGTTTCTAGAACAACCGTGCCCAGTGATTTCGAAAAATCTCCTACATTTTTCGAAGCTCCATTGCGGCGCGCTAACCAGGGCTTTAACCGGCCACTGCAAACTCAATTATCACATGGCAACTATTCAGCGCGCTGAGTCTTTTTCATGTGATCTTTGTAAATCCGACTACGGATCCTCATATCATCTGATATGCAACTGTCCAGCGGTAGCGCCATTGCGAGTTCGAGTCTTTGGCCGTCCTTATATAGACGAAACCATGTTTGGACGACTGAAGCTCAGAGACATACTAAAGTTTCTTATCCAAAGTGGTAAAGAGCTTTAGGCTTATTCGCAGGCAAGTTGAACTACTTGTGAGTTTAACTTGCCTGTTGTTTATTTTTGTTTTTGTGCTGTTATTTTTCCCACCCTTCCAATTCTACTTCCCCACACCTCCTTATCCTTTCCTTCCGCTCAGGAAATGATGAAAACACACGGCAAGGCACAAATCCCCGACGGGGAACGTGCCATTTAAGCCAATATATTCTGATTCCTGATACCCTTACACCTCCCTTTATCATCACCACCTTTGACAACCCGCATACCGAAATAAGCTGAAGGATTTCTGACGCATCCTTCACTCTCACTCTTCTAACCCTCCTCTTCCTCTACCTTTCCAAAACCTTTCCCCCACTATTTCAAAATATGATCACATAAAGATAACATTGAACTCAGGCTGATTAAGCTAATTTACCCTTTCATGTCCATCTTTTTTCTATCGTATATAACGCATCAAAACAATTTTTTCATAAAACTATTGGAGTCAAGGAACACGAATAACTTGCTTTGATCAAGATAGGTTCTTTTCTTGCAGTGCCAGAAGCTGCTCCATTTTTACCTTCGCATGCTCAATAACATCTCCTAGAACTCCTAGTCCAATCGATTGACGAATGTAGACGAAAGCAACCGAAATTGATAGGTTTTATCAGTTTTCACTTATATTTCAAGACAACGAAGATATATCAAAATTTCATTGTAAACATTAATTTCAACTGCTCCCTGCAGCACTGCTCCATAGAAATCCAATCACAATAATTGCAATTACTGCAGTTTTAAGAAAAACACTGGCGTTTGGTTTCTTGAACCAAAAGACAAGAGTTCGTCTTCGCTTTCTCGTCAGCAAACCAGAGCTATATTTGCTTCCCGGGACATGTGGCTGTAGGCTTTCACATATGTCGAGTGAACTGTTTGGAATTTTTTGTGTCTAACTAGTGCTAATTTGGGTACTAGTTTAGATACATCGTCTAACTAGACAGACCCAGATGGTGCTAGTTACCGACGAGATGAATTCGAAACACAAAAAAAGCAAAACTTAATTTATATTAGGTCTTGTGCCCTTAACGCGCAAAACGGTTTAGTCTAATTTTATTGCATGTATTTTATTGTTTTCCTGCCGAAAAATTTAAATAAAATATTAAGTTTCTAATTAACCTTTAATTTGATAACAAAATCATGAAAATCGAACAATCCGTACTCATGCAATCCGGAACGCCAACTGAATATAATTTTCGTGTTAATATCTCCCAAATGAACAAATATATTTTAAGGAAAAATAAATCTATGCTAAAGTTTTTAAAATGGAACAAAAGTTTAAGCCTTTAACATGGGACCTTTTTGTTTGAACCACTCGCATAGATTCAGTAAGATTTTAACCGTTTATATGATAATCCCCTTTAATTCATTTATTCTTTAAATTTTTAGGCACGCCTTGAAGCTAAATTCTAACAGTTATGTCCCGACATAACGTGTTTTCTGAAAGCTTGTAAGTCAGAAAAAATATTTTAAAAAAAACTTTTCGTTGATGGTTTGACCGGAGGGGTGGAATTATAACGTGATATACTTTTCCAGGAGGGTTTATTAATTTGTGAAAAATTGAGAACATGTAGGGAAGGGCCCAATTTTTCAAAAAAAAAAATTAAATTTTGCTTAGTAAATGGGTGCCGTCTAAGCCAAAATCAGACAATTTCACAGAATTGCGAAGTCCATGGCATTGTTGATCTATGAAATTAATTTACATGGTTAGAAAACAAATTGCAAATTCATTAGCGACCATCGATCATTCCCTAAATGGAATTGCTGCAGGTGGTAATACGTCCAGGGATACTTTCTGTTGATTAAGAGGTAGCAAAACGCGCACACTCCTTATAAATCGACCGCCGCGAACTACTGTCACTATTCGACGTCCTCTGAAAATAAATCTATTTCAACCCAGGCCGGCGATGATGCTGAAAGCCTGCCAAATTTGTCCCGTGCCACATCATCAATCAACCATCGCGACGCCACGATGCCAATCGGATGTTGCTAACATCTTAATTCATTTGATGAAACAAAGAAAGACCTTGGCCACACGCCACCCAGCGGAGCGGGTACAGAGGAAAAAGCTCTATGTTATTAATCGACCGAGCCTTACCTAAGAAGACGGGGTATACGGGGCGAATTGGGAACATGATCATTAAAATAAAGAATCTATAAAAACAATCGTCGGTAGAAAGGGAAAGAAGAAGGTGATGTCTACGATTATAATAAAACTTTGTGTCCATTGTAGTCATCAATGTTTTGTCACGTTCGAACACAGAGTTTTTCCTATGTTTGAATCGTCGATCGATGATTGATGTCCGTTCGCTGAGTGGTTGCTGCCGGCTGGAGGCGGTTTTTCTACACAGCCTCAGCTTGATTCGAATCTAACTGAACATTAATGGCTCGAATGCAAAACACGTCACCATCATCGTCGTCCGTCGCCGGCCGGAGAGTACATCCCCTGGGGCTTGTATAGGCGGAGGGTGGCTGCAGAACCGACATGGCACTGACTGGGGCGTATATGGAGCAAGGCCAATGCTGACCTCCTTTCTCTCGCACCCTCGCTCGCTGTGCTGGTATGGCTAGCGACTAGTCACAGACAAGAACTCGATAGAATCTCGAGAGGACATTTCAACTCCAACATTAGGCGGCCACCAGTCAAAGGCACCTCGAAGCCAAAGTGGTTCAAATCCAAACGACATCAACTACCCAAACGGACATTAGTCGCAGCAGCAACAGCAGCACCAGCAGCCGTTGTAGCGGTAGGTAGGCAGCCCAGTGCTCACCAGTGACATTGTTCCGACACAATGGCAAATGGGCTCCCGCCGTGTTGCCCCGCTTCCGCCAATCTGGGCGACTGGACCGGAGGGTTTTTTATGTGGTTGAAACTTGAAGTTTTAAGTTTTATGTCCACCTCACGATTGCCGTGTTCGATTTCGTAACGATTTGTCATTAAAATTGACGTTTCTCATTATGCACCACACACATCCCGCACATAGTCCGCCATTCTTGGCAATCGAAAACCCATTCAGAACGAACTTTGTGCTGCTCAGATTTTCCTTTCTCTATTCTAGAAGACTGATTTGAATTTTACGCTAAGTGCACCGGAGGGAGAGTATAGCCATAGTACTGCAACATTGTATGCTTAGAGCAACTTTAACAACGTGAATGAGTAACTGAACTTTCAATTGAAATACATCAAATATTTCCCTTATGACTTCTAATTTGTACATAAATATAATATATTTTTGAATTTTAAACTTTCCTATATTTCAATTATTATACAATGCGTATGGTGAACTCATATTCAGCTTTTGTGAACATTAAAAACTAATTCCATGAAACCGTATCATAAGATAACGTATACTGACCTCAACCTTGAATTGTGAAAAGTGAAAGTTAAAAGATTGACAACCACATTGGCGGAAATAGCAGTTACTCCGAGACTAAATCAACACATCGTCCTGAATTCGATCCCAAAATCTAATTCCAAGAATCAAAACTGTAATTCGATGTCACTTCCACTTCATTCTTTCTCACTGTGGATTTTATATCTAATAAAAACTCTGTATCTGCTTGTTTCAGAATGGACTCGGCAATGACCCTCTGTCTGCGAAGGAGGTAAGCAAAAAAAAATCTAAAATTTCTGTTCGTGTTAAACCCAGTCGGCTACACGTGAATAGTGATTTTACGAATTGTGGCTAAAAATTGTGTAGGTTTAAATTTAGGTTCAAATTATCATTTTTTAGAAAATATGTACACAAATGTAAGATCTATTTCGTCAAATGTTGAAAATTAAACGTTGCTACCCTTAGCTCCCTTACTCCAAATTTAATCCCTTGTTTGTAGAAATGTCAAAGAAATTGATACCTTCCAACTACCACAATGTGTTGTATAATAAACGAACAAATTAAAAAATAGTTTTAAAGTTCAAAAGCAAAAATGCATGACAACATCTAGTAGACTTGGGGCAAATCGGTAGTTGAGGTGGTTGACGGAATCCTTGTTTCTTCGCTGCTATCAAACATATGACGTTGTGTCACCCTGTCTATTACAAGTAACGTGAAATACATTCTCCAATGTGTTTACGTTGCATTACATTTTGTTTTGTTGGAGTTGTGAGCGATATTTTGTTTTCGAGGGTTATAAGTAAATTTTCTTTATTTTAAATACTTATGAAGAGTTTATCTACCTACCTGCTGTGTAGCTGAAATATACTAAAACACCAATCAAAATAACATTACTACAAACAAATTACAGCAATAAAATGGGTATACAACACGGGAATAATGTTAGTACTTAGCTGAAAACAAACGGGTAATCTTTATCGTTTTCGTTCAACATCCGCAATCTAACCAAACGGAAAACGATACAGGCCACATTCTAAGCCCGCTTCCAAAATCAAAGTTACGTTTGGAATCGGAAGAAGTTACTAAATTTTACAACATCTATACATTATGACAACAGATGGGTGGTTTATGCCAGAGACTTAACTGAAGTCGGTATTGCATCATCTGTTCATGGATTTCAAGGCAGCGTACAATTAAGTTAATCGAAACGAACTGCGGCACGTAAAGCTTGAACTTGACTTTCTGACCACTAAGCAGACTTAAATATGGTCGGTGTTAAGTCAGACCGGCCTAAGTCGCAAAACATCAAAAAATGAGATAATGATAGCACTGGACAAAGAAAAACGTCAGCTACAATCGATTGTTGCCAGATTTGAAATATGTAACAATAAACAAAAACTTCCAATCATAATGTAAAGGATGCTGCGATTCAAACTTTAAACTCGTTTTTCTCGAAATCAATATTTTGTCACTTAGTCCGGTCTGACTTAACACCGACCATATTGTTTGATGAATGATAATCAAACGTCAGAATAGTCGGAGAGACATCCCATTCGATTGTTTCATCGGATGGATCGAAACGAGTGCGCGACGTTAGGCATAAGTACGTTTGGCATACATACGTTAGGTTAGGGTACGTTAAGCATAATGGACGTTAGACATAATAGACGAACATACGTTAGGCATAATGGACGATTGGCATGATGTACGTAAGGCATAATGGACGATAGGCATAATTCACAGAAACATAAAAGTTCTCACAAGGCTTTCATTATTGTAAAGATTTTAACGTTACGCTCGTTTTTTTTCTGATTAGAAAAAATCTTCGCTTTGCTATGCCGTGCCTTTGAATAACTTTACCGAGAAACTACAAAATGAAAAATAAAATAGAATGATTTTTTTTACTTCTTCCGTGGATGAGCTGGATGCTTTCTTCATTTAAGAGAACAGTGATGGTTCAAGCATTTTTCAAGACAATTAGATGTATTCTCAATACAATTGCATCCAAATATTTAAACATAGAGCATAATAATGAAAACCAATTAAGTTTTGGAACCTATGGAAACTTGCAGCGTGACGGACAGTATCAGCATTCTGCTACAGTCTTCCTCGTATCAGATAGTTTCCGTAGTTCTATCTTTGATGGCCTCAATAATATAATTATTTAACTGAATAATATGGGAGATATGAATATGGGTCATTCCACGCGAAGTGATCAAAAAAAGATGCAAACTTGATATCGACCTTCACGGATTTGAACCAAATTTGGAGGAATTGTTCATCTAGGGCTAATATATAAAAACCCAAATTTTTGTGACAATTGAACCACCCCTCGGGTCATGGGAGCACCCCCCGTTTTGGCAAATTGACAAAACCCTTGATTTTCTTTTGATCATATCTCCGGTTCTATCAAACCGCAGGATGGCTTTAGAAGAAAACTGTTCAAGGAATCTAGAAAAAATATTATTTTTGGCGGCAGTGCCGCCAATTATGCGATTTTTCAAGTTAAAGATTCAAAGTTTATTTTTCTCTCGATACATATTGTTTCCGCACATCAACGTCTGTAAGCTGTCGGAACACTTGGATATGGAAAACTTGTTCAGTTCGCGGGGCAGTCAATACTCGTGGTCATCTTAATTAGACTTGGTTGGTTTATTCTGTTCATAGAATTGATTATAAAAACTTGTGCAGTTCTGTAGAGAATTCACTTATCTTATTGGTTCACGAATTGAAAGTAATTATACAACTGTTTCCGAGTATTACTGTATAATTGACTGTGCAGTATTTCACAGATTAATAAGTTGAGAACGAACTATCGATAATCACTGAATTTTGTGTTAGTAGTGTGAGCTATATATATAGGCAGCTACAACTTTTAGTTGAACGCAACTGTTCTGTTCAGGAAGTGAGAATCTTCTAGAAATCCTACTGTAGTGTGGATAACGAAACGCAACAAACTGTTCCGTAACGCCTAGCTATTTGATTCGTCTTGTGATTTCGAATTAACCTATGCTACAGTGAACTTTCGCTACCTCGATGAAATGCAATCCTGAAACTGGCCTAAACATACCGCCCGCCTTGAAAGACGGGTCTTTCAAAAATATAAGATTTAATATTCACTCGTACTAATCATGACTGCTAAATAATTCACTTTCGATTTCTGAACTCCCTTTAGCCCTGCTTGTGGACCGCTCTATGCTAACTGCTGCTTATCATTGTTCGTTGGCTGTGTGCTGATGATGGCGCTGTTATCATCTGACCATTTGATAAATAAGAATTTTCCGTCGAATTAGAACTATAACTTCCGGTGTTGCGTATTGTTGCGATCTATATGTATTCGAATGTCTGATGGAGTTGCTTCTACTGCGTTACATGGTAATTGGCGATGAACCCTAGGCCTCCAGGGCGAGACATGTTGGTTGTAGTTACTTGTCGTTGATTGTTTACGTTGACCTCCTCCACCCCTCATCACGGTTGTTCCATTATCAATGCAGCTAGCTGGTAGACTATGACGATTGCTTGAAGTGTCGGGAAGCATCGGTACATTGCTGGTTAGTCCGACCTGTTGACAGCAGCGTCATCAACCGTCTGAATCTGTTCCTGTACAGGAAAACGGATAAGTTTCTGATGCGTTAATTGTGGAAAGAATACTTAACTTGGAGTTAAGCTGGGGTGGCAATTCTGATCGAGTTAACCAAAACCGTGCCACCCCCGCTTGCGTTGCTGCTGGAACCTCGAAGCCACTTCTGATGTGTGGCTGCATCTGCTGAGGAATGTTCTGCTAATTTCAACCGACTCTCGACGTAATCCGTGGTATGCTCTATGACGCCTTCGCGTTCCTACGTGAAGGATTGTCTCCCATGCTTGGGCAGACACTCTTAATCTCTCCTGCGAGCATCCAAGAGAGATTCATTTGCTTGTGCAAGTTCGAATGCAGCACCATCCGCCATGTACGATAGTGCTGTTTCACCTCAAGGTAAATGGATTCAGATGGACTCCAACGTGATGGAGTTATGCTAAGACCATATCAGAAATGATAGGACTATTACGGCGAGCAGTGCTTTGATGCAGTTTAGGATGACCGATATCAATCGGGATGGATTGAGCTGCTAATACTTGTATACCTTGGTTCAATGGCCGGTGGCCACCAAACAGAAGGGATGGAGGGGTGGAGTGGTGTTGTTGCTGCCGCTGAGCTGGTTCTATCTCTGTAAGATGCCGCTCCGCAAACTACTCGACAAACGGAGAGCGTAATAATTTGTGCACTATTATCGGTTCAAATTTCTTCTTGCAGGGACGATTGTTGATTGAGTAGATATGAAGCTGGAAGCTTGGTGAGATGAACGGTACATACTCCGAAATGTTCAGCTTGGCTATCACGTCGATTGGATGAGTGGAGTTGACTGCTTTGATATTATTCATCGGCTTATGCCACCGACTGGTTCTGTCTGGACGAAAAAACGATGCTCTGCCTCTTCTCGATTGGTGTTATTGATTCTGATACTGTGTTTGCTGTGATTGCTTTCGATTGATACATGTTGCTGTTGTGATGTGTTTGTTGTACTACGATGTTTACAAGAAGGTCCCAATGGACTAGGACAATGGACAGTGAAACCTTCCGAAACGACTCCGGCGGGCTGAGACCCCCGGACTGAACTCCAACGATCCTCTTCGTTGGAAATATCACCAAAACGATTTGATGATCCGTTGTGCACGATGGTGGTATTGGGGGTGCATTTTCTAGTTTACTGGATCTCAATCCAGCTCCGATGCGTTGTATGTGCACCGAACTGCAGTGGCTCTGTAAGCCGTGAACGTTCAACGTTGAACGTTGGTTGAATTCTACACAATTCAACCCGGTAAATGCACCCGAGATGGGCGAGGACTTATACCACCACGCGGTAGTATTTTCGTTGTGAATATAATGAAACTGGGTGATAAAAATATCTCATTTTGAAATTTGAATGACGGCAGAGCAATTTTCCTGAACACCAAAACGGATGATAGCTTCCTTATTTGAACGTGCATCAGATCGGAGAGTATTTACCACAGGGCTCAGGTATGGTGGATGAAGAAATTGGACAAATAATTCATACTTGTATTTAACGACAAAAAGAGAAACTCAAAAAATGCTCCGTGCCAAATAATCAAAGAAATTCATAGTGAAAATGTATACTGAACTGTACTGTAGATTTATGCATTACGCCTGCATTGCTGTGTGTAGCAAAGTATGGTGCCTACCATTGCAGCGCATACATCGGGATCCCTGACGACAGGTTATGGTGCGATGATCGCGGCTGAAACAGTTGTAGCACAGTTCGAAATCTTGTACAAACTCCAAACGCTTCCTTGGTGACTGTTGCTGGAAATCGTTGCATCTAAACAAAAAATGTTTTTCACCGCAAAAATGACACCGGGGTGGAATGATTTTTCCACCGTGCTGGTTTGTTTGCTCCATAGCCGTTGTCACCGTTTGGGCCACCGTTTTGTTTGCTTTGCGAGATCTGAGCAATAGCATTAAAAATGCTTCTTCCAGCTCCTCGTTAGCTCCGCGGATGACACCGTCTTCGCCAACAGTAACCGCCCTTTCTCGCCACCACTTTCGAACTACTGCTGAAGCTGAGATGATCAAATTAACTTCTTCCTGAGAGATGTGGCCGTCGACAAGTTGATGAGTAATGTGCACCAGCTGTTTTGCTAATTCCCGCTGCGACGCAAACGCGTTTTGTTTCACGATTTTGTCCATGGTTTTAGTTTTGCGACCGACGTGAAAACGAACTGCACTGACGATAACTTTATTGTGAATGATTGTTCGTTTTGACACTTGCTTGCGCAACTTGTTCGTCGATTTCACCGAACTGTAGTTTTGTTCTGATGCGAAAAGTTTTTCGCCCGATTAGCGGGTATGGTTTAACACACACATGGTGACGCGCATCGTCACACTACCTGGCTTCTTTTCGCCAGCAGATTAATAGTTGGCACAGCAATCGTCTGATCTGTTCTTAAAGTGTTCACGTAATTGAGGATTCACACACAGTGACGAGTATGGTCACGTAGTTTGGATTGCTTTGTACGAATCACTCGATTCTTTTGACCACGAGGTATACCGACCTATTTCGACTAATTTCACACACTCGCGCCCGAATAGACATTCTTCAGTTCCGACAGCGATTAAATCCGGTTCGAAGGACCAAAATGTTTCCGCACATCAACGTCTGTAAGCTGTCGGAACACTTGGATATGGAAAACTTGTTCAGTTCGCGGGGCAGTCAATACTCGTGGTCATCTTAATTAGACTTGGTTGGTTTATTCTGTTCATAGAATTGATTATAAAAACTTGTGCAGTTCTGTAGAGAATTCACTTATCTTATTGGTTCACGAATTGAAAGTAATTATACAACTGCTTCCGAGTATTACTGTATAATTGACTGTGCAGTATTTCACAGATTAATAAGTTGAGAACGAACTATCGATAATCACTGAATTTTGTGTTAGTAGTGTGAGCTATATATATAGGCAGCTACAACTTTTAGTTGAACGCAACTGTTCTGTTCAGGAAGTGAGAATCTTCTAGAAATCCTACTGTAGTGTGGATAACGAAACGCAACAAACTGTTCCGTAACGCCTAGCTATTTGATTCGTCTTGTGATTTCTAATTAACCTATGCTACAGTGAACTTTCGCTACCTCGATGAAATGCAATCCTGAAACTGGCCTAAACACATATATTTTAATTTTGAAAATTCCAATGCCATCGCGTTCCTCAGATATTTTTACATAAAAAACTCTAATCGTCTCAATATAATATAAGCGCATCCTGAGATATACCGTTTTGAAGGGAAAAACTCCCATTTTCTCATATAAAAATCCATTTTTATTGGCCAAAATTGAGAAAATCTTCAAACGGTTATAAAAATCGACTCTGATCTGCTAGAAGCAAACCAAAAACGTAGTTTTTCATCATTTCTCGTCTACTTTACGAAAAATTATGTTTGAACTCAGAATACTCAGGTTGGTTTTTAGTGTTGTGCGCTTGCGATTTTATATGGGAAATAGCGGTTTTTTTCTTCAAAACGGTGTATCTCAGGATCTGTTCAAATTATATTGAGATTGTAAGTGTTTTTTATGTAAAAATGTCTGAGGACCACGATAGCATTAGAATTTTCAAAATTAAAATGTATGTATTAATAGAAAAATAACCTTTTAATATTTAACTGAAAAAATCACATTGGCAGCACTGCCGCCAAAAATAATATTTTTTATAGACTCCTTGAACAATTTTCTGCAAAAGCCATCTTGCGGTTTGATTCTAGAGTAAATAGAACCGGAGATATGATCAAAAGAAAATCAAGGGTTTTGGAAATTTGCTAAAACGGGGGGTGCTCCCATGGCACCACAAATTTGGGTTTTTATATATTAGCCCTAAATGAACAATTCTTCCAAATTTGGTTGAAATCCGTCAAGGTCGAATACACATGCCTTGATCACTTCGCGTGGAATGACCCATATAGAAACAGCATGGAATGAATAATAAAATGCATTATTCTTTCTTTCATGAGCTGTTCTTCGAGGCATATATTTTCTTTTTTGACAATTGCACCATGCATGTGTGTAATAATAGGGCATCGCAAATTTTTTTTAATTCTCAAAGGCCCCCTTCTTATATTGTGACAAATGTTAAAGTAAGCTCAGATGCCAAATTTCACATCAATCGGACAATTCTAGACCCCCGCCCACTTTGCCTGAAATTTTTGAAATTGGTGCTGTGGGAAAATATGGAGAAAAAATATATTAAATGCTATAACTTTTGAAGTAGCACTCAGAAAATTACAATTCGTACCTATTTTTAAAGGAAATAACCTTAGTATTTGTTTCTCGAAAATTACGGGAAAGTGGGGTACTAGGTCATTTTATCCCAAATAGCCCCTATTTTTAAAAAAGTTTCTGCTCCGTGATGCAAATTATACGGGCCATTCCACGTCAGATTTACAACCAAAATTTTGATATTTTCCAAAAAAAAATCTTGCATTTTTTAGCTAATAAATAATTAACACGTATTTTTTGTTTTTTCAAGTTATTAGTTTTTGATCTTTTGAAGTTTAATTCAGCGGCTCTCAACTTTTTTCGTACCACGGATCACTCAGAAATCACCCTGGATTGTTCGGACCCCCACGGAAAAACATCGGTTTTGTATGATATCAATATGTTATTTTCAAATTGTTTGGAAACAAGACTTAAAATTTCGATATGCACTCGGAAAATATATTTTTCTTCGCGGACCCCCAGCAACGACTTTACTAAACATTTTTCAGTCACGGATAACTCGGACACGATTCGATATATGAAAAAAACTTAAATAAAAAAGTCGCGTTTTGAAATGAGCTTACCGAAAAAAAACTTCAAAAAATATTCATATTTATATAGCTTATGAAATTTGCAATTATTTGAAACAAATTGAATTTTTTAAAAGTTGGACCATTTTTTTTACTTATTATTTTCTTCGAATATTAAGAATCATGTTGAAAAGATTGTGGAAAAATTTGAGAATGATTGTCAAAATACTTTGTGAGATATTGAGCTTGAGCTTGAGCTTGTGCGACCACCCCTGGCTGCTACTCCGTTATCGATCTGGACTAGCTGAAGTTGCACAGAGAATAAGTAGATAATTATACTTTGGAATAGCGAAACATCTTTCAATGTGCAACTCCTGGTAATCCTAAAGTATTGATCAATACCGGCGCCGGCCAGGCCCGAACGTAGATCGCGGAAGGAAAGAGAAGGAATGGTTTGTCCGATACTTGCTTTTGCTAGACGCCGTATATACTACTGCGCACTCCACAAGTATCACAGGAGGAGGATATTTTTGTTAATAAGAGTATAAAAGTTGGATCACTTCTTCTTCACCGACGCCAGAGAGGTGACTTCACTATCTGGACTAGATATCTATCCACCAAACTCATAGACCGGGGACCAACGGCTTTACTTCCCTTCCGAAGGAAGACGTGACCACAGATTTTTTTAACATCAGAAAAATCTCAACGACCTCGGCTGGAATTGAACCCAGGCAAATTGGAATGAGTGGCGGTCACGCTTACCACTCAACCACCGGCGCCGTATCAAAATACTTTGTGAGATATTACAATTATTAACTTAAAACAAGGCAATTTTACACTAAACGCCCAGTGATAAACCTGTTACAATTGAAATATCTCGTATAATACTTCGAGTTCCATTCTGAAATTTTCACATAATCTCCTTAATATACTTATGTTATCAAAAAAAGTTTGCTATCAGGCCGACTTATAAAAAAATATTTGCTTCTAACACTTGGATACCACCAAAAATGTCTTATATTTGCAGAATGCGAATCATTCCCCGTCAGATTTACAACTACAATTTTAGTTCCCTTTTTCAAGCTTTAGCTGAATTTGATGTTTTTGAAGTTATGAGTTTTGGAACTTTACAAAATATTGTATTAAATTTCATAAACTTAATAAAATTGAACATTTTTCTATCTCTGATAATTTATAAACTATTTGATAGTGGAAAAAACCAATTATTAATAAAAGTTGCGTTTTCGCATGATCTAACCGGATTTTTTTTTAAATATTTGTTTTTGTTATGTAATTTATGTATTTTGCAAATGTTAGAAGCAAATAAAATTTTTAGGGCTGGGCCAAAACAATTTTTTTTAAGCTTTTTCAAATAATTTAGAATTATATCAAGAAGATTGTGTGAAAATTTCAGAATGGATTTCGAAGTATTTTACGAGATATTTTAAGTATAACAGGGCGTTTAATGTAAAATTGCCTTGTTTTAAGTTCATAATCGTAATATCTCGCAAATTATTTTGATATTCACTCCCAAATTTTTACACAATCTTTTTAACACGATTCTTAGTATTTACAGAAAATAATAAGTAAAAAAATTGGTCCAACTTTAAAAAAAATCAATTAGTTTCAAATAATTGCAAATTTCAAAGTTATACAACAAAAATAATTTTTTGTCAAATTTTTTGGGTAAGCTTATTTGAAAACGCGACTTACTTAATTTCGTTTCCATATATCGAATCGTTTCTGAGTTATCAGTGATGAAATACGGGTCAATTATTTTAAGCTAAAGAATGCAATAAAAAATGAAAGGAATCAAACTTTGGGTTGTAAATCTGACGTGGAATGACCCATACATATATTGCAGTTTTCTGATGTAAAAAAATCTCAGAAATGGAACGAAACCTTTTTAAAGTGTGTGTCAGAATACGAAAAGTTGGTGTTATAGAGCCTTTTGTCATTCGTATTAAATTTTATCATTTTCTCGTGTATACACTACCGGTCAAAATTTAACCTACAATGTTAATGTAATATTCAAAAAGCTGTGGTTTTCTTCATTTTTTGTTATTTTTTATTATTATTTATAATTATTTTTCAACCCATTTCTCTTCGATAGGCACATCTTTGTTTGTTTTATTTACGTGACTTTAAATTGAAATAGACACATCAAATATGTAACTTTTTTCACTTTTCAATAATGAGATGATAATCTTCAAATTAGGTCAATTTGAATATATATTTTTCTTCGACAGTTAAGATTTTCAATATAAAAATTGTTCTACTTAACAGGGTAAGTAAACAAGTAAAATATACAAAAACTATTTGGAATATAATTTTTGGAGTGAGCTCTCGCAGCACTAAGATGTTACGCGTATTATGTACTGTCATAACAAGTTTGTTTGTGTTCTACGCGTCTCCCAGAGGCGTCAAACCACCTCCTACACATTGACCAGGAGCGTGTAGCAACGTGATATAGTCAAGATGTACGCGTTTGACATAATCTACCAAGAAACCGGCTCAATTATGCAAAAATTCAACAAAAAAAATGCAAGTGAACTTATGGGGGTTTCGATTGATTGACACCGGTGTAGTGGAGTGCACTGAAACTGCACCATTTTTGCACTTTCTAGCAAAAGTGCAGAAAACTGGGTATGTTCTATTGACACTTCTGCTAGAAAGTGCAAAACCAGTGCACTCCACTACACCGGTGCACATCAATCGAAAATCCCATTATACTTTTGACCGATAGTGTATATCTCTATTATTCTTCAATAAATTTTAAAAAAATGTACCTTGCTGAACGTATAAAATCCTTAGGAACAAAATAAAATTAGATTAGCTACCGGTAAAATTAAGAAACATTAAATTTTTTGACATTTGGTCTTGATTTCACATTTTTATCATTAAATCGCACACATTACCTCCATTTCACAATAATTTTTTATTTAATTTTTTTACTTTAATGTAAAATACGCTTAGAGATTACATGAGAAAATTTTCATTCCTGGGAAAATAGGGGAAGTTGAGGTATTAGAAGATTTAATGAAAAAAGTGGTTTGTAGAGGTTATGTCAAAAACTTTAATGGTTTTGAATTTTACCTGTAACGAATCTATTTTTGTTTCCTAAGCATTTTTCCCGTTCAACAAGGTACATTTCATGAAAATTGGTTGGAGTATAGTAGAGATATATGCTCGAGAAAATGATAAAATTTAATATGAATAACAAATAACCCCCTATAACCCCAACCTAACCCTTATAACCCCAACTTCTCGTATTCGGACAAAAGTGAAAAAGGTTCCGTTCGATTTCTGATTTTTTCACATTAAAAATACTGCAAAATATGTATGATTTGCATCACGGAGCAGAAAAATTATTAAAAATAGGGGATTTTGAGGACAAAATGACCCAGTACCCCACTTTTCCGTAATTTTCGAGAAACATAAATATCTCCATTCAAATACTAAGGTTATTTCCTTTATATTTTCCCATAGTCCCAAGTTCAAAAATTTCAATCGAAGCTGGCGGGAGCCTAGAATTGCCCAAATGATGTGAAATTTGGCATCTGAGCTTACTTTGACATTTGTCACAATATGAGAGGATTTTAAGAATAGAAAAAATTGCAATGCTCTACTATGAACACCGATCCGGAGGAAAAAAAATTGTGCATATTTGTCTCTAGGAGTGTGGTATCTGTTCTCCAGTTTGTCTACTCCTATAAAACGATCTTCTGCCATCGTGTTTGAGTCATCACTAAACAAAATTCGAAATGAATCAGCT
This sequence comes from Topomyia yanbarensis, assembly GCF_030247195.1. Taxonomy (NCBI): domain Eukaryota; kingdom Metazoa; phylum Arthropoda; class Insecta; order Diptera; family Culicidae; genus Topomyia; species Topomyia yanbarensis. The sequence goes on from NC_080672.1 coordinate 121,790,117, forward strand.
TTTGTCTCGTTCCTGTTCTTCTTTTTCATCCTTTACATCATCCAAGCGGATTGATCTATTATCTTGTAAGTAGGAACACACATCCACCAACCGGTTCGTACCAACGAGAATGGACCATGCCAGTCGAAAGCCACAGACCCAGGCTTAAATCACCCAACTCTATAAAACACGTGTGCCTGTTCCAAACTTTTTGAATGCCGATACGGAATATTGTTTGATGACAAAAACCCCTAAAAATATGAAATCTGTTTGTCGCCGTGATGAAATTCTACAAGTTCAAGATAGCAAAATATCCAAAAAAGAAATATTAAGTTTGTGGAAAGAGAAAGTACCATTAACAAAGAGATGGGTACGATATGAATAACTATAGTTGTATACAATAGTGAGATCGATTCTGTATAACTATTCATCACATGGACCAACATGCGTAGAATTTTCCGATTTCTATAAGCTTTTCCTACAGAGCATTTTTCATAATAACTAACGAAAGTTAAATTTTTATAATGAAAAATTGAACTAATCATATTGGGAACATTTGATATGAACTTAATTTTAGACTGTAAAACTTTACTTGATGCATTGCTTCTTTTCTCAGTTTTCAATTTTAAAGGACATGGGCGCATAATGACAGTAAAACACTAATGCTCTGTGTCTAATTACTCAATGCATAATCTCTGCATCGCATAAAAAATTTCTTTTACAGAATACATTGTCATTCATTATGAGTCTATCTGCAAAATTTCAGATCAATCCTATGCTTGGAGGTTAAATAATCATTTGTGAGACGATAAATACAGGGTTGTTACGGTAGTGCGGATTTTGTGATTTCGGATTTCGCGATTTTTTCTAATTTGGCACGTTTTCTGTTCTCAATTTGACGCATCGCGCGGATTTGGCGTGAATTCAATTTTGGAACGTGTTTCATTTATCGGAGTCTCTCCTAACATGTTCATTTATAATTTTGTTTAAGATGTATACTATTAACTTTCTCTTCAATCGCTGGGAACACTAATCCCTCAGAGAAACGAGTCATGATTATGAAAATTATCCTGAGACTCCATTTTAAGGTGATTGCGAATATTATGAACAAGGTTACACTAATGATTTTTGAAGTCAAAATTTATTTAAAAATGTTGAAACACAAATGGCAATAAATTGGTGCATGCAATGATCTGTGTTTTCTTTTCACTTGGATTCTAACTTCTTTTTAACTATAAAGTTCTGTATATTTAAAATCGGATTTTTGACTGGTCCTGGTGTGATCCTTCCTAGTGGTCGGTTACAGAAACTGTTGACAGCGATCCGTTACAAAGTTTTTATCTTCAAATCCTGTGGAAAACTTTTGGACAAGGTTCACCAATCTTTCTCGAATTGCCATTCGATGGAAAAAGGAGCAAATTATTTCTGCTCAAAAGTAATGAAATCACGACAGGGTCGGGTACGAGGATCGCAATGGAATTGAAAATAGCAAAATACCACCGTCTGTGCAGTTCTGAAACATTTCAGAGAACGTCTGTTTCCCGGATGGTGTAATCAAGGCGTCGGACGATGTTGTGATCAACTAACTCTGTGCTTCATAGTTCAAAATATGCGAATTCGGAATTTCAGAGCCGAATCGTAAAGCAAAACATTACGGCAAAAATGGGGGCCGGAAAGCTGGGGATCAGGTGCTGACCAAATCAAACGGATGCATCCTTATGGACGATGCAGCGTGTATCTGATTGGATTTCAAATAGCCTCAGAAAAAGAAGTTTCCTAGAAAATTCAAATAAAAACCATTACAAGTTTTGAAGATCTATAGAAATATTTATTTGGTAGTTAGGACCGCGGATCTGGCGCGTTTTTATTTTGTCGTCTTCCGCAACAACCCTGAAATACAATTTTTTGCACTGTTATGACAAGAGTTTAATTTTTCTGTAGCCAGACAACCTGAGATAGTTATCACGCTGCTTCTAATTATGTTGGATGGAAAAATAAATTCCGATTTAATAAACTCCCCGGTTTTTTCAACCAAACTTCTTCGGTTGGTTGATAAAAAATATGTCATTGCTGTACTTCTAAAAAACTGCGACGTACTATACTGACCGTGTCTATATATGGCAAGTGGGTTTTGCGAAAAGCGACAAAATAGGGATGAACCAACCATTAACGAGTTCACGCCTCACCGAAGAACCTGTCAAACACAATAATCATTTTAATTCCGACCGCTGATCAAACACATCCTTATTGAGCTTATCTCCAGTGAAGATATTATTATTGAAAAATTTGAGCAAGCTGTAGAGCCCCTTCGATGCACACAAGGTGTGCTCCAATTGCCGTCGCAAATGGCTCTAATACTACGACAAAGAAGTTAATCGCCACTGGCGTAGCTCCCACTTGACGTGCGCACCGGACTCGATGTAAGGCTGGGGGGGTTGGTGTCACGAGCCGTGTTTCGCCACATTTGATCTCGCGTTGTGGTTCTTGCGGAGGTCACATTGGGGCAGGCTGGTGACGCCTTATAATTTTAGTACTTCCTTATATGGAACTGCTACTACGGCAGCTATTTACATCGCCGAAAGGAGCGCTCGAATCGCCGCTGGGCGTTGCCAGAGCTATATGTGGTGGAGGGAGATGCATTGTAAACATGCCAAATTCGCCACCAATCAACTGTTAATAATCATATCACGAAATACGCCAATGTGTCCATTATTCTGATTATATCGTTCGAGGCCACCATATGTTAATTTATATGTTATAAATTGCTCGAATGAATAGTAGACTGATGCTAGACGCGTGTTTCCATGCTATGTTGGGGAAATCGTAATAACTACAATAATAATAATAACCAATAGACAAGCCGATTCTTGCGCTATTCTGATCAACTATGTAACTGTTCGTCGTAACACTGCTTTCATCTATCGATAACCTCACATTTACTCTTTAGCGCTTCTACACATGTTAGCGTGTGCGTGAACGATTCACCTTATCTTACACATTTAGATTTTTTTGTAACTTTACGTTTCGCGGAGTGTACATAAAATAGTCGTCACAATTCTCATAAATGAACAATTTAAACTGCCGAGTATTGCATTAAAAGAGACCAAATATTTTATTTTGCAAGTCAGAACATGTAAAATCTTATTAGCAGACAGAACAATTCACCGTCTACAATGCTTATTTTTCAAAGTGTGTAAAACTACTGTGTATCACCATTTCAAACCATTTTTGTTATTATATTGCTTCCTAGGAACGCACCGAAAATACTAGAACCAAATTAGATGCACTCAATCGATTGAATGCCGAATAATTAACGAAAAAGTACGGCACCCTCACTAATAGGGTTATAATAGGCTCATTACGTTATATGATCATAATAACTGGATCTCTGAACAAATTAGAAATTTTAGCGGTTCAGGAAGCCCCAGGCAAAGCGGTAAAAATATAATTCCAACCCGGCAATATAGTGAATCGAACATAAGTTAAGCAACTAGGTAGTAGACATGATCTATTTTTGCTTGTTATTGGAAACACGCGTGTTGGGGGTTTCGCTATTTAGTAAATACGAGCACTTAAAACAAATGATCATCCACATGTAGGAACATATACTTAATATTATGTTGGCCGCCCTGCTTGAAAATATTTACTAACGAGGGGCAAAAGTTAAGCAACTGTAGGGTTACCTAATTGGCTGGGAGTAAACTAAGGATACGTTGAGTCAAATGTTAAAGCCTGTTGCACTTAGTAGTCGGACCCTTTATTACTTCTGTAGCAGCACTTCTAGTGATTGGAATTGAAAAGTTCTAACAGCGATTCGTTTAAAAAATACACATGTTTCAGTGGTGAAAAGTGTTAGTTTAAATGTGCCAATTTCTTTGTTTTACATTTAAATTTTCCTAATACTAAGGAATATTTTATGATGAAGCTAAGATAATTTTACAGCTAACTTGAGGCAAGGGATACCTTTTTATATGCCTGAGGGGCCAATATAATTTTATTAGGACTAGGGGGGTCAATTAGAGCTATTTTTATAGAAAGTAATATAGTTTGGAATTTTTTAGCAAAAAAGATTATTGGAGCAATTATATTAAACTAAGTGGAACAATTTTACAACCATCTTAAAACTAGGAATACCGTTCGATGTACTAGAGAGAGTGATTGAAATTTATTAAGACCCCCTAGTCTTAATAAATTTCAATCACTTTCTCTAGTATTCCTAGTTTTAAGATTGATCCCCCTAGATCAATTAGAGTCATTTTTATGAGTAGTTCTACAAATGGGCATTTATAACGACATTATTGAATTTAGCAACCAAAACCAGAAAAAAACACAAGGGAGGGGGCAAGTATGCTTCGGGGAGATATCCAAAAAGGCAGTAGAATATGTATATCAATGATGTTTAGGAAGGGGTATACGAGGGACATATATAGAGAAGATCGCGGCCTGCCTATACATACCGAACCGGGACATTGGGAGTCCTCCGAACCGAAAAGAATCCAATAGATGAGATCTGACGGAACAATACTAGGTGCATGTCCAAAGAATATGTTCGATACCGTGATAACCGTCACAAGTGGAGATACCACTACTCGCGAGTTCAATACGTTTAAAATGAGCGCCTACCCGATCAGAATGCAATAACAAGATTATAACAGAAAGCAATTTTCGTAACATTTTGTATTACAAATTTGGTCTCGTTAGTAGTTAAAATAACATAAAATTGTAACAAGTAACAACGCGAGATATAGTTTTAAAATCTTTTTGTTATGTTTTTCTGATCGGGTAATGTCTAGTGATTGGACATGAGCCGAGACATCACACGAATGAAATCCCGACTCACATATATTCCAAGGCTTCGTTGATACCTTCGGGATAGTAAAATGTAGCCACCGTCCCAACTCCCCGTTGCTCCAGAAAGTCTGCCAAATTGCTAGCGTCTTCTAATGAGAGATAGTCAAACATTCATTGAAACAGATTGGTCTTTCGTAGATGTCACCTTCTAAAACTTTTGTCTGAGCTAAAGAGCCCAATACTTCAAACTTAGGTTATCTTGTGCGATCTTATAGATAAGTTACGCAAGAGATCCCGTATTTTCCCAAGAAATACGGAATGTGCTTTCTAGGTTTCACCAAACGAAGAGCTGAGGCTATCCAAAACGATACGCTAATGATCGGTGGGCAAAGTATCAATAAGTCCAAGGGTATACGGAATGGCAGCAAATTCTGTGACGTAAACTGAAGCAGAATCATTGAGTGTGAATGAGGCGGTGAGGTTTTGATTGAATATACCGAAGCCAGTTGAGACTTGACCCGTTGGCGTAAAAGATCTTTTTGCAGATACTGTGTGGTATCCAGGTTTCTGTCCGTATGTCGTAAGACCCGACTAACAACAAATGGCCGTGTGGCATCCGGCGGGTTGAAGTGTTTCAGCAAAGAATTGTTTCAATGGGTTTCAAATCCCATGTCGTAAGAGGCGACTGAAAACAGGAGTCCTAGAGTCGAGGTGTTTCTCCATGCCGAGGATTGCATGGCTGGCATGATTAAGTCGCGCACGGTATATCGTGAGTATTGTCTTTGCTGTGTTATGCGAATCTCTTAAACAGTGGACGTTTGTTTCTTTGCAAATCGTGGGATTCAAATGATGGTTATGCAGCTAATGCCCATTTCGGGGTTCGCTATAGGTAACTATAAGCAAAGGTGTGTAATATTTTCTAATTGCTGTACAATACGTGCCGGTGATGAAATGTACAATGCTCTGATCGACCATGGATGAGTAGCACAAATCACAAATCAGCATAAACATACAGCAACTATGAATCTATCCCGTCTTTTGCAGGAAGAAAAAGCTTCCATAGGTTCAAGAATCACATTTCCATGAAGGAAACTTCTATGTTGGAAAGATACTTAAGCCCGTCTTCGTAGCTTACAACAAAATCGCATGACAAATCCACGTGAAATGCCTCGTGCATGAAAACTTGTGAATAGTGCTATCGACGCATATCTTCTATCCGACCTCACAACTTTGTGCAGTCACAGTCAATATATCTGTCATGGGTGACATTATTATCCTCAAGAAACTTATTAAATAAATACAACAAGCGTCTCTTGGCAGAGTCTGATAGATTCTTCAACAATGCATGATAAGAATGCAAGAGATCCACCATCGATAAAGGTGTTTCGTTGCGGGTGTTGTAGGAGAACGTGGGCGGTAGATGTTCTGTGCCGGGGCGGAATCTGGACAAATCTCCATGACAAATTGCATATCCAATCCAAAAAAGTATTTTTTTCACATGATAATTTCCAAACAAACTTCAAATGCGATGTATAAAACTGGAAAGCAACGAACTGCGCCTAAAGAATTTGCACAGCCATTTGGGACTACAGAAGAAACTCAATTAGTGGTGAGCTGGAAAATGACTTATGAAAAGCACCTCTAACGAACAGTCTTTCCCGTTGCATAGGTTGATATTTTCCAGTATTTCGGTTCAACTAGAATAACCAATTCAGATATAGAATCGGTTGTTCTATTTTAAATCGAATTCCAACAGAAACCAGCATGAACTTCGGTTGGTTTAACTGGGTACTAATACAAGGACAGGAGACAACCGAATTATGAAATCTTTGAGTTAATAAAGGGTTAATACTGAATTATCCAATTGCAATATATTGATATATCTATTATCAAAGAGAATAATAGAAACTAATCGAAAAGTAATAGAAACTTATCCTTCGCTATTTGAGTGTAGACATTGCGGACCATTCGCTCATCTGCAGCCAATAGACGCAAGCATAAAAAGTAGTAGCTCTGAAGAATAAACACGAATAGAGAGAAAAGTTACATCTCATGGTGTGTTGTGTTCGCATCACTTTTCTTCCTAAACCTGCACCTGAGGAAGCTATTTGGTTTGCGTGATAGTCTGCACTCGTACCCAATCGTGTTTCGGTTGATATATTACGGTGCAATTTTGCTCATTTTAGCACACTAAAAGTTAAAGATCGAGTTTTAATATCTGCTGTAAAACATGAAAATTTAAATAGAACACCTGAACGATTACTAGTAGCAAAACTACTTTCAAATTTGTTCGCTAATCCCGGTAGAAGGTGGGATGGGACGGTTCCCGTCCCATGAATAGAAATTCAAGATTTCCAGTTTTACAGAAACTGAATGGGGAAGAGAAGATCCACAGCGGGCAATCACTAAAATGAATATCATACACTATATAAACATTGTACCTAGTACTTCAAAGAGGAGCGCACTTTTTAATAGTCAATGGCTCAATTCGATTATACATAACTCGGTTAGAGATAGTTCGATTAGAGATAGCTCGGTCGGTTCGACTTAGGAGCAATTATCAGAAATGAAATGTTTATTACAAATGCTACCCATAAAAGCATAAGAGTCCCATATGGATTTTGTTGAAAATAAGTTTTCTGTTGGATTGTATTGTGTATCACCACTGAATCACAATGCATAAATAAGATTATCAGGGTCGTTCAGAAACTATTGAAAAAAAATACCAAAACATGGTTGTCCCATCCATTAAGCTCAATGAAAATATAAATCTTGAACAACGTTTTTCTCGGCTTGCTGTTTTTAATATGGGACTCGTATGCTTTCATGGGCAGTATGAAAGTTTTATATTGCGGCCCTCGACGTCAGTATATGTTGCTGGGTGAGTATTTTTTAATATTTTTTAGGCACACAGCTGACCAAAACGTGTTATAATCACGATATAATCGCGAGTTAGAAATAAGTTTTTCCCGAAACTGTTTTATTATATTTTTGGTATATGAGAGCAACCGTGCGGCGATGCCTTTGTTTTGTACATACCACGACCGGTATGCTGAAAGTAACGGTAAAAATGGTAGCAATCTGGCTAGAAAGTTAAATTTAGTTAGTTTATTCCTTGCTGATAGCAAATGTCATTTAAAAAGCAGGCAAAATTTTCTTCCGGTGCATAATAGCATTCATACTGCTATTGAATTTCCCTTGTTCATCCATAAAATTCAAAACCCCAGCGATGGTGACTTTGAGGAAGTCTTTGAATACCATAAAGCCAACTATGACAATATCAGGCGGAAGCTATGTGTGTCGACTGGCAAAATACCCTCAGGAACGAAGGAAATAGTGTAACCGCCGTCATACCGGCTTGAACCTTCGTTCGAACCGGTCACAAATCTTGATAGCTCCTGGTTTACCTAGAGTTTTTCAACAGCAACAGTCTTTCTCAAGGCTACCTATATTTTCGCTCGATCAGTCTTTCTCAAGACTACCTATATTTTTTCGAAAATTAGTCTTTTTCAAGACTACCTACTTTTTCTACTCAATCAGTCTTTTTCAAGACTAAAACATTTTTCAAGAACAATTCAGCCTAAAGAAATATTTAATTCTTCCAACATGCCTGGGCTCTCCCAGAAAGGCCGTGTGCCAAAAATTAAAGCTAAACGGAAAAGGGTATCTTCTCCACCCGAAAATTCAATTGACTGCAGCAACTCATTCGATGTTTCATCCGAATGTGAAGCTGATGAAATTTCTAAATTTCCTCGCATAATGCCAATGAGAAGAAAACGCAATCACAGTGATGATCTCCGACTTCAAAGCCTTTCGAACTGAGCTTTCGACGTTCCTTCCGGACGTAAAAGTCTCTTTTCATATTGGCCGAAGAGGAGAATGTCGAGTTACAGCGGAGGAATTGATTGGCCACAAACGACTACTCTAGTATCTTACGGAGAAGTTATATAAATTTTATTCATATGATTTCAAGACAGATAGACAATTCAAGGCTGTCTTGAAAGGGCTACCTCAAGGTCAAAGTTTGGATGAAATATCCAACGAATTGAAAAATTTACTTGGCTTTTCTCCTTCACAAATTATTCTTATGAAGAGAAAGGCTACCGGCGATGACACGCCAGTACGATCTGGAATTATCCAGGAGCTATATTTAATTCATTTTAACCGTAATGAGGTTAATAATTTGAAAGTATTAGAAAAAGCACGTTTTATGTTCCACGTGCGAGTAAAGTGGAAACATTATAGACGACATGGGGGCAGAATTCAAAATCTGAGCCAGAGTCGTAGATGCCAAGGCTTTGGGCACGGCACAAAAAATTGTCATTTGGATTGCAAATGTATGATCTGTGGTGATAAATCGCACACGAAAGATACTTGTCCGGTGAAAAAAAAACCACAAAAAGTTTCAAATGCGCTAATTGTAGCGAAAATCATAAATCGAATTTCTAGGGTTGTCCTGTTCGAGAAAAAATTATAAATTCTCGTTCTAGACAACAAAAACAACAAATAAAAAATGTACCTACTTCTTCAGGTACACTTCAAGAAAACACGCCCAAACGTGTTAATCCGATTCAAAATAGATTAACAACTTCTTCTACCTCCGTCACACCATCCTACAATGGTGTGTCATCTTATGCTTCAGTGGCAGGTAGCAATGCCAAAACAACGGCTACAACTACCACGTCCTCAATCTCGTTTGCACCCCACGCTTCCTTTAGTCCAATGGATCTAGGTAGCGTAACGGAAGAAAAATTAAAATACCTACAGGAGGCTATGTTACCTATGATGATTTCCATGTTAAACTCTACCTCCATGTTTGAAGCTTTTCAAGCGGGTTGGGAATTTGCTAACAAAATTGTAATGAAATTAAAGTTTAACAATGATTTTAAATAATCATTTAAATTAATTAAATTAGAATTCTCGTTCATTAAAAACGTCCGAAGACGAATTTTTCAACTTCTTGAGGATACATAATGTGCATATAGCCGTTGTGACCGAAACTTTTTTAAGACCAAATATTAAATTGAAGAGTAACTCTAATTTTGTTGTTTATCGATTTGATCGAATTGTTGGATTCGGCAGAGAAATCGCAATAGCGGTTAATCGCAGGATCAAACATTCCGTTACGCCGTCTCTTGACACCAAGGTGATTGAGAGTTTGGGTATCGAAGTTGAAACTGATCTTGGTATCATTTTTATTGCTGCAGCCTATTTGCCTTTTCAGTGCACTGGCGAGCAAATTAATTTCTTGAAGGGAGACTTACAAAAACTTACAAGAAATCGGTCGAAATTCTTCGTAATCGGTGATTTTAACGCCTGGAATAATGCTCAAAGCAATTCCAACGGTAAACGACTTTTTAATGATTGCTCTGCTGGTTATTATTCAATTTTGTTCCCGAATGGTCCAACGTGCTATTCGTCTGTAAGGAATCCATCAACAATTGATTTGGTTTTGACAGATCAAAGTCACCTTTGTAGCGAATTGATTACACATACTGACTTTGATTCTGATCATCTTCCAGTAACTTTTTCACTTTCTCAAGAAGCCATTAGCTCAGTGTTCAATTATCACAAAGCGAATTGGGAAAGGTACAAAACTTACTTTGAGAATAATTTTAATCATGACCTTAATTTACAAAATAAAGCTGACATTGATACGGCATTACAAAATTTAAGTATATCTATAGTTGATGCTAGAAATTTATCAGTACCAACAACACAGACAAAATTTAATACTCATATTATTGACGACGATCTTCAACTTCTGATTCGCTTGAAGAATGTTCGAAGACGTCAATATCAACGTTCTCGTGATCATGCTATGAAATGTATCTATCAGGATCTACAAAAAGAAATAAAGCATAGATTCACACTCTTAAGATATGAAAATTTCGCGAAAGAGGTTGAACAAATCAAGCCAAATTCTAAACCTTTCTGGAATCTTTCTAAGGTTCTTAAGAAACCTCAGAAACCAATTCCAGTTTTGAAGGAAGGTGACCACATACTTCTTACAAACGAAGAAAAAGCTCAAAAACTTGCTCAGCAGTTTGAAAGCGCCCATAATTTTAATCTCAACGTTGTGAGTCCTATTGAAACCGAAGTCTTACAAAAATATGAAAACGTTTCAAATCAAGTATTGTCTCTAGACGATATTGTTGAAACAAACTATGATGAGATCAAATCCATCATGAAAAAGTTAAAAAATATGAAAGCTCCAGGTTATGATGGAATTTTCAACATTCTTTTTAAAAACCTTCCCGAAATCACCATGAGATACATGGTCAAAATATTCAACAAATGTTTTGAATTAGCATACTTCCCTGAAAGATGGAAAAATGCCAAGATTATTCCTATTTTGAAGCCAGATAAAAACCCAGCAGAAGCATCTAGCTATCGACCAATTAGCTTACTCTCTTCTAGTAGTAAATTATTTGCAAAAATCATCCTAACTAGAATGATGTCACATATCAATGAGAATTCTATTTTTCTTCCTGAGCAGTTTGGATTTCGTATTGGACATTCAACTACTCATCAACTTGTGAGAGTAACTAACATGATAAAGGCAAATATCTTAGAGGGCTATTCCACTGGAGTTGCTCTTCTAGACATTGAAAAAGCTTTCGACAGTGTTTGGCACAAAGGTTTAATTGCCAAAATGTGGGATTTAAATTTTCCAATTTACATAATAAAGATAATTAAAAATTATCTTACTAACCGTACCCTACATGTTTCTTATCAGAATTGTAAATCTAATAAGTTAAAGCAGGCGTCCCTCAAGGATCAAGCGTCGCACCAATACTTTACAATATTTTTACCTCTGATCTTCCAAATCTACCTACAGGCTGTAAAAAGTCACTTTTCTGTGATGATACTAGCATCTCAGCCACTGGGAGGAGTCTTCGTATTATCTGCAGTCGACTGCAACGAAGCTTGAATATTTTCAATGATTACCTGAAAAAATGGAAAATTTCTACTAATACGGCAAAAACACAATTGATTGTGTTTCCGCATAAGCCAAGAGCTTCTTCTCTTAAACCAAATAATAACCATATTATGAAATTTAATGGTTTGAATTTAACGTGGACAGATCAAGTTAAATACTTGGGTTTGATTTACGATAAAAAACTCACTTTTAAGGATCACATTGAAGGAATCCAAACAAAATGCAACAAATATATAAAATGTTTATACCCTCTTATAAATAGGAATTCTAGGCTCTGCCTAAAGAACAAACTATTAATTTATAAACAAATATTTAGACCGGCAATGCTATATGCAGTGCCAATCTGGGCAAGTTGTTGTGCTACTAGGAAGAAAACGCTTCAAAGGATTCAGAATAAAATTCTGAAAATGATTTTGAGGCGTCCTCCCTGGTTTAGCACAAATGAGTTGCACAGACTTGCAAACATAGAAACATTAGAAATTATGACGAGCAACTTCCGACAAAAATCGTTGCAATCTTCAATTGCAACGATTAGCTCTCTTTATAGTTTATAAGTTAGTTTATAAGATTTGTTTAGCTCCTTATTCAGAAGACAAGTAGGTTTAAAACATCCTACTGAAAAAAAATACTTAACTACGAAAGCATATTAATAATAATTAACTGAATCATGTAAACAACAGGGATGAAAAGTCACCACTTGTGGCTGAACACCCAATATACTAAATTAGATATGTAATGCAAACAAAACAATATAATCAAATAGAAAATAATATATAAAAAAGTGTAACCGCCGTGAACGTATTTTACAAAAGTATTTTCAAGATAATTCATGAAGAGGTGCCTATTAAAAAAAAAGACGACACGGCAACTCGAAGCATCCCGTTTGGTATAATAGACAAATTAAGAGTTTGAAAAATAGGAAGCAAAAAGCCCACAAGCTATATAAAAAAACCAAAATAATGAGCGCTGGGAAAAATATTTCGACATTTGTGATCAACTAAATATGGCCATAGATTCTGCACTTGCGGATTATAACTCAAAAACGGAACAGCAGATCAAATATTGTCCAAAGAATTTTTTCAACTACGTCAAAGCTAAATTAAAATCAGACAATTCCCCAGACAATGCACTTGGATGACAACGTACATGATAGCTCGGAAGAAATCTGCAACCTATTTGCAACATTCTTCCATGAAATATATACGACTTTTTCTGAACAAGACCGTGATCGCGATTATTTCGCTTTTCTTCCCGATTTTCCTATGGGTATTAGTGTCAATCGTGTCATAATGGAAGACATTTTCAATGCTCTAAAACAGTTAGATGCATCAAAAGGTTCTGGCCTTGATGGAATTCCACCATTATTTATGAAAAACCTAGCAACCGAGTTAACTGCCCCATTGTTCTGGCTGTTTAATATGTCTGCAATCTGGACAGTTCCCTAAAATATGGAAAAAAACCTTTTTTAATGCCTATATATAAATCTGGCAAAATATCTGACGTACGTAACTATTGTGGGATAGTCATAATCTGCTGTATTCCGAAACTTTTCGAATCAATCATTAAAGAAAAAATATTTCTTCAACTAAAAAACAGAATTTCCAACCTCCAGCATAGCTTCTTCAAAGTTCGTTCGACGTCAATAAACTTACTAGAATTTATTAACTATTCACTGATTGCAATGGATAATGGAAACTATGTGGAGACACTTTATACAGACTTTAGTAAAGCATTTGATCACATTGACATCCCAATGTTACTTTAAAAATTGACAGAGATCGGCATTGAGCCTGGGCTGCTTACATGGTTAGAATGATATCTCCTCGAACGTCAGCAAATAATTAAATTTAAAGGAAAGCATCTAATCCAATTAAAGTCACCTCAGGTGTTCAACAAGGCTCTCATTTAGGCTCCCTATTGTTTATTTTATACGTGAACGATATCTCCTTCATTCTCAAAAAACTGAAAATATTATTTTATGCGGACGATATGAAACTTTATTTGGAGATAAGAAATGCCGAGGATATTAATATATTTCAAAACGAAGTACAAATTTTACACATGTGGTATCAAAAAAGCCTCTTACAACTGAACGTGAAAAAATGTTATTCAATAACCTTTAGTCAAAAACGACAAACACCGAATGTTGAGATTACCTTAGGAAATCAGACTGTAGTAAAATGTGAAAAAATGAGGGATTTAGGAGTTATATTAGATTCTAAGTTAAATTTTATTGATTATTAAATACACAAAGCTAACAACATGCTCACTTTTATAAAACGCTTTGGCTACCATTTTGACGATCCTTATACAATAAAAACATTATACATTGCATATGTTAGGTCGATATTGGAATACTGCAGTATTATTTGGTGCCCTTTTTCAAGCAGACATGAAGAACGAATAGAATCGGTACGGGAACAGTTTTTATTATTTGCCCTTCGTAAATTAGGATGGACAGCATTCCCTCTGCCATCTTATGAAGCACGCTGCTTGACTATCAATATTCAAACATTAAAGGAGCGTCGCGAATTTGCAATGCTTTCATTCATTAATAATATCGTTTCGCGTCGTATCGACTCAGCTGAAATTGTAGCTACGAAATCGAAGTATTTTTTCATTAACTCGTTTTCGTACAAACTATGCAAAATATAGCCCCATAAATCGAATGATGTCTATTTATAATCACTATTGCGACTCAATGGATTTTACAATGTCTAAACTGAAACTAAAACAATATTTTATACACAAAAGAAATTCTAACGCGTAAGAGGATGATTCTGTAAAAGCCGAAATTGCTTCATTTATACTAAATTCACGGAATATACACATTAGTAATTAAGGAAAACTGTAGTCTACATCGATTGACGAAATAAATAAATCAATCAATCAATGATTTCGGTAGTATCGAGTGCATTTTTCAGAACGTGCGTATAAAACCGTTTACGGTTTCTGTCTACCAAAACGCTCCTTAGGTCGTTTTAGATGAATAGCTTTAGCGCCACCCCCGAAGAGGACCACTCGTTAGGTTAGAATTGCCCAGTATGAAACCTAACCTCATGGTAGGTTAAGTAAACTTGATCAAAAAATACAACGAAGAAACGATAGGCCTAAACACAAAATGTGAACCGATGTTAAGCAAACATAAGTAATTTTCAAATCAACGGAATGCGAAACATGAGAAAAAATTTCTGACCAAATTTATTAAACGGGAAAGCAATTCAAAACACATATATTTCAAGTTAAATAAATTATACAGTTTTATTTACGAATTTCAAAACCGCATTTTATTCCTAACTTATGTTGTAGGGGGAACATGGGGAGACTTGACCAAGCGCAAAATTCTATTTTGGGCTATGGCGTCTTCTATTGGATTCTTAAAAGTTTTTCAAAAATATTTTTATACCTGTTTCGATTCCTTAAGGTAATTTTAAAAGTGTGGAATGAAAAATCCTTTCCTTACAGAAAATGTTACGTGATTAATAAATTTGCATTAAATGATGTAATTTTTTATCAAACTTTGTACGGACATATCTACTCGACTACTAATTACTATTAATGTACTTATATACCATCTTAATCCTTGTGAAGCAGTGAAATGATTTTATATAAATTAGAACATTGGAATAGTTATTACTAGAATGTGCATGACATTGAACGCAATAACTAGTGTTGGGGAGACTTGACCAAGATTTTATGGGGAGACTAGACCAAGTGGCAATTAGCTGAAGAAAGATACAAAATTCCTGATATTTATTATGCTTCGGTATCTACTGTTAATGTTAATCACGTGTTAATAAAAGAAATCACAAGAATAATGTAAAAATCCAGTTAACAAATTTTCTATTGCGATTAGAGCTATGTTCACCAGTTAAAGCATGTTCAGATATGTCTAAGGAACACACTTTGATGATTTGTGGGCATGTAGGGCCTATTAAATCACAATGTAAGTGATCTTCCTATGGAAACATAGCAAAAACACGATTTTTGATTGGAGACACCTCTAAATCATGTCTAAATTGAGCCATTTTTGGTGAAAGTTTTTAAATTCACGCCTAGGAAAAAAAATTAGAGCTGCCCGATGTATATTTCAAAACTTTTTCAAAATGTGGTCTAGTTTGTATACTTGATGGTATAGCTCGTGGCTCGAGCATCTAACCCATTTTCTACTGTATTGAACGCAGGATTCTCCTCTCAAACTCACCATGCACTTGATAGTATGCTTCCTTCAACGTCCACGCTCCATGGCCGTACATAGTAACAGGGTGTATTAGCGATTTGTATAGAGGAAGTTTTTTGCTGAAACCATAGAAAATCTCATTCTCAGCCGCAAAACGGCTTTGTACTTCATTTCTAACATCGTTATGACATGTGGCGAGTGCTATGAGCTTTACGAATTCTTTGACAACCTTGTACCGTACCGGATTGATTGTATGTGAAATCTCGAGATAATGGTTTCGCGCTTTTGTACACCAGAAATTCGTATCTCACCGTCGAGCGCTAAATTGAACAATAGATTAGATAGTGCATCGTCCTGTTTCAATCCATCTAACGTCACAAACGAGTCGGGTTATTTTGACGCTTGATTTTGACCCATCCAGCGTCATACGAATTAGCTTAACCAGTTTTGCAGGAAAATCATAGTCAAGCCTTATCTTCCATAGTTAGTTTCGTTTCACTGATTCGTACGTTCCCTTGAAGTTCACAAATGGATGGTGAGTCCGCTAGTCGTCTTCTCGGAATTTATTCAGAATTAATGGCAAAGTAAACATTCGGTCCGTCGTTGTTAGCTTGACAAAGCGATATGTTTACAATACGTAAAATATGTAAATAAAACAAATGTTATTGATTATCTGTTGGATCTCGTGCACGCAGCTTTCTATTGCGCGCGGAGACCTTCTTTCGCGGCGAAGACACGTTCGTATGCTCGCCTACTGCTTCATGGGGGTCATTCAATTCTCTTGTGCCTATCAAGGTCATCATAGTTAAAACTCTCTTGGTACCGACCATCAGATGTCATTCCCTGCTTCTTATACTTATGGATAAACAGTGTAAATCCGTCATTATTGTTATTAACTTCCTAGCCGATATTGCTTTCAGTTGGTTCTGGAGTGATGGATACTTCTTTTGCGGTAATCATTATGACCTGGCAGCTGCCAGAAATTTGGCCACCGTTTGTGGTTATGGTTATTGATATTGAAAACTCTGTGTTGAACTGGTTTTCCGTTAATGAGTTGGCAATCGGTTGAGATGCATTCTCCTATGCCACTTCCGTGCAAGGTCTGATTACAATACTTGCACGTAGGAGTTTGCCCCTCATGGATACATAGCGTAGTTTGATTAATAGTAGTTCCGCGCGTTTTGAGTTTTATATATAAGTAGGAGGGAATAGATTTTTCGACCCGCATTCTCACCACAAGAGCACCGTTAGGAATACCCGGGAAGCAGGTTCTCCAAGTATCAGGTCCGACGGATTCTACTTCTCTGTATTACAACAAACATTTTGCAATTAGCTCAAGAATGGTACGTGATGATAGGTCATGTAACCGTACCTCTATATAGTCATTTTTTATATATACAGGAATCTTAATTCCAACCTTATCACTTTCAACTAGATGTTTTAAGTTGTTTTGCAAGACGAATCGTCGGCTTGCGCTAACGTGTTGAATGATATTAATACTGCACTGCGGAGTTGATAGTACTGAAGGTACGCCCTCACCTTCAGAATCTCTTCCACTTCACGAAAATTCGTTCGTATTGAACAAATTCTAAAAATGGCGACCGCGGCGTTGGGTCAAAGTAGAGCCTTTTCGTCGACTTTACTCATGTTGGCAAAAAGAACTATGTATAATGTTTCCTTTGTTCTGTAGACAATGCACACTAGATCGAAATGCTGCTTGGTGTCATCTCCGGCAGAGATAGAAAATAGACTAGGGTTGATCGACCTTCTCGAAACCCGTACTGGTATTTGCTGACAAAGGATTCAGCCAACGAGCACAGTCAGTTAAACAGTATACAAGAGAGTACCTTGTAGACGGCATTCAAAATCGTTATGCCTCGGTTGTTACTACACTCGATTATGTGGCCATTCTTGAAGATATGGTAGTAGGTCAACTTCGGTCGGGCAAAAGTCGATTTTTGACTGTTCCACCTAGCAGTGATAACCTTGGCAATGAGAATACGCCCAAAAGCGCACCCCTGTGTAACTTTGCAGAAACACATCCAGCTAAGTCCAATGCAATTGTGAAGCGAGAGCGAACAGTCATCATTATACCAATCGAGCAGCAAGTTGCGACTGTTACAAAGCAGGAAATTCAAGGCAAGCTTGACCCAGTTCGAGCAACAAGTTGCGACTGTTACAAAGCAGGAAATTCAAGGCAAGCTTGACCCAGTTTCATTGGGTGTCAAAGAAGTATATTACCGACCCAATGGAGAAGCAACTGTTAGATGTGACTCCTGTGAATCAGCGCTTAAATTGCTCAGTACAGTGAAAGCGAATCTGTCTGAGAAGTATGACGCCGACGTCCAGAAAGCTCTAAAACCCAGAGTAAAAGTCGCTGGTTTTACTGACGACATCACTGCGGAAAACTTCGTGGAAAAACTAATTCAGCAAAATAATTTTCCTCAGCCTGCCAACCTGACGGTGATAAGAATTGTGCGAAACGAAAAACACACAGATAATCCGAATTATTGAAACTGATTCCAAAACATTCGAAAAGCTGATGCAACTACAACATGTCAACTTGGGTTGGATGCGCTGCAAGATCTCTGAATGTGTAAACGTGCTCCGCTGTTATCGCTGCTCGGAGTACGGCCATAGAGCTGCCACATGCAAGAAGTCCCCATGCTGTCCGATTTGCGCCGAAGGGCATGAGCACAAAGAGTGTGTCTCAGATATCCAAAAATGCATTAATTGTCACAATGCAAATGTGACAAGAAATCCTGAAGATCAAACGCCAACTGATCATGCTTTCTGGAGTTCTGAGTGCCCCCTGTATCAAACTCGGCTCAGGAAGTCACGCCGTATTATTGACTACGGTACATAGCAACTAGCGCAACACGGCGAAGCCTCCCAGTTTTCCGACCGATGTAATCAGCAAGAATCTGCCACCGACGCCCATATGATTGACACGGAACATAGTATAACATCTACCAGCGACCTTTCCCGGTCAGGTAAAGCTAAGGAGGGTATATGTCCTCCCGAAGCTATTCGAGATACTGCGCACCCTGAATCTGGTCTACAATTGCAGTTTGCCAACGAACGGAAACAGCTTGACTCCATCACCGACTCCCATCTGTTTGCCATGGAATTTGGATGTTATGGCGGCGACCTTTCCCGGTCAGGTAAAGCTAAGGAGAGTATATGTCCTCCCGAAGCTATTCGAGATACTGCGCGCCCTGAATTTGGTCTACAATTGCAGTTTGCCAACGAACGGAATCAGCTTGACTCCATCACCGACTCCCATCTGTTTGCCATGGAATTTGGATGTTATGGCGGCGACCTTTCCCGGTCAGTTAAAGCTAAGGAGGGTATATGTCCTCCCGAAGCTATTCGAGATACTGCGCGCCCTGAATTTGGTCTACAATTGCAGTTTGCCAACGAACGGAATCAGCTTGACTCCATCACCGACTCCCATCTGTTTGCCATGGAATTTGGATGTTATGGCGGCGACCTTTCCCGGTCAGGTAAAGCTAAGGAGGGTATATGTCCTCCCGAAGCTATTCGAGATACTGCGCGCCCTGAATTTGGTTTACAATTGCAGTTTGCCAACGAACGGAATCAGCTTGACTCCATCACCGACTCCCATCTGTTTGCCATGGAATTTGGATGTTATGGTGGCGACCTTTCCCGGTCAGGTAAAGCTAAGGAGGGTATATGTCGTCCCGAAGCTATTCGAGATACTGCGCGCCCTGAATTTGGTCTACAATTGCAGCTTGCCAACGAACGAAATCAGCTTGACTCCATCACCGACTCCCATCTGTTTGCCATGGAACTTGGATGTTATGGCGGAGACCTTTCCCGGTCAGATAAAGCTAAAGAGGGTATATGTCCTCCCGAAGCTACTCGAGATACTGCGCACCCTGAGTTTGATCCACCATTGCAGCCTGCCAACATACGTAATCAGGTCAACTCCGTCACCGACACCCACCCGTCTACCACAGAACTTGAAGGACACGACATCAACCTTTTCCGGTCAGATAACAACGCTCTAAACAAGTCAGACCAACTCGAAGGACATGGAATTCTTGTATCCGTTTTCTCAGGTAAATACAATGAATGTATATGTCCTTCCGAAGTAGGACATACAGATGCTGCCCCCGTTGAAAGCCCACCCCATTTACAGGCATTTGCTTCCACAATCACTCGATCTACCACCGTTCAACCGTCAGGAGAAAACTTGCAGGGACATCTTAAAATCTACTATCAGAACGTGAGAGGGCTACGCACAAAAATTGATGAGCTGTTCGTCGCTGCTTCGGATATTGATCATGATGTTATTGTTCTGACCGAAATGTGGCTGAATGATCAAATCAACTCGCTCCAATTATTTGGCTCAAGGTACTCTGTATATCATAACGATCGCGATCCTAATAGTGCAGGGAAGAAATGTGGTGGTGGTGTGCTCATTGCAGTTTTCAACCGACTCTCATCCGAACACAAAAATGACAAAATCTCGAACAACTCTGGGTAAATATCCGTGGCCCCTATACTAATCTCTGTGTGGGTGTTGTATATATTCTCCCCGGTTCCGCAAGTGATGTAGAAATTATTCAGAAGCACATAGACTCCGCACTTGACATTGCAACTTCCATTGAACCCAACACGGCACAGCTACTATTTGGTGATTACAACCAGCCTGGACTTCTTTGGAAGAGCACTCCTTCCGGGTATGCTTTCCCAGACCCTTCTGAATCAACCTTTTCGAGGGCGAGTACTATCTTACTGGACGGAATGTCTCTGCTGAACATGCGACAAATGTCTACAGTGAATAATAGGCGATATCGAATCCTGGACCTCCTGTTTATAAACGAAGAAGCTTCAATGAACTGTACCGTATCAGAGGCACTTGAGCCTTTAGTTGCTGTAGACGCACATCATCCTCCACTTGTCATTATGTTATTACTTATTATGTTATTACTAGTATCAAACTCGAATCGAGTTGAAGGACAAACATTGAATGCTGGCCGAAATGCTTCCACGCATAATCGTTAAAGATATTAAATAATAAGCAGAATGAATTTCGCATCTCTTCATAGTACCTTGTACTGTAAGGGGATGGGGGCACACTCAGCAATAGTGATTGAATATTATTCCAAACGCCACCGTACAGCATCTTGCAGTAGAACAATTATTTATAATTTTATCCATAATCAATAAAACATGGGACACGAAAGCGCAAAGCAGGTAACAGTATATAAAAAGAGCAGCCAGTCGTAGACACAGTTCGATTGAGGACGGTGATTCGACGTGATAAACGGTACCGATGCCCAATCAACCAACCAACGCTCTCTTGGGTGCATCTGAAGGAAACATTGTTCATAGCTTTTCGATACCTGCTCTCCGGTCGGTGGGTTGGAAAAAGGATCGGTTCGAGCGGTGTGGTGGCTCATCGTACTACGTGGTGCCCAGGTGCCAATTTTTCTGCCTCGTTCACCATCCGAAACGAGATTTGCGCAGATCATGCTGCGGGAGGATGTCACTCCAACGATTGGATGATGAATGCGCTTCAGAGTGGCGCAAAATTAGCATAGAGTTGACCTTTGATTTTTCATATTTGCGTGGATGCTGTTTTCTATCTTCACCTGCTGTAGCGAATATTTATCGGTTTCGTAATCAACGAATGCTTCTTGTTAGGAGTTTAATTAACCTTTGATAATTTAGGATAAAACACTACCCGACGTGGAAATGTGTTGAAACACCGTAGCCACGGGGAAATAGTGCAGTTCATTCTTTCATTCTCACGTTGTTTTAGTTGCGGTTCATAGCAGTAGTAGTTGTGTGTTTCAGATCAGTTATTAAAGATATACCTACAGTTCATTGTATGTTTAATCGAGGTATACCTGTAATAAATTTATATTGCGTTATTGAAGTCAACAATTAGGTCAAATAACCAACCAATCGAAAGGCAATAAATACTGACAAGCAGCTCATGTATCCCGAGTTACAAACTGTCTCTTTTACACATTAATAATTATTAATCCGATAAAACAAACTAATCTCGCTACTAGTTCGGTCGGATTACATTGATAAAAAATGACGCCTCTATCACAAAGCCGGCAGAAGGCAACAAAACAGAAAACTCGCACGATCGATTCGACCTGCATGCCCACACATGCGACCACTAGACAAGCCGCGTCATGACGATTGCCTTGTCGGTCTGCCACCACCGGACGGACCGCCGACCGCACCGGCATAGATACTTACACAGATCGAGCACAGCAACGGACAAGAAAAGTCAGATAGAGCGCGCGCACACTCGAATGCTCGTCGTTCCTAAGCCAGAGGGATAGGGTGGGGTAGGTAAATAGAAATAGGAAGAACGCAAGCGCCCGCGCCGTTCGCGAGCCGTAAGTAAAACAGCGAAATGTAATCAACTGACAAGTGCACACGAACGTTGTACCTTTCGGTTCACTGGGTACTGGTTTTCATGATCATGGTACTACCTTTGGTACAAACAGCCAGTAGAACTGCTGGAAAGTGGCAACGGCTGGTGCAGCAGTAACACCAGAGGTCACGCTACGGCGATGATTCATGCTCGTACTTGTAGTGGCACAGGGTTAAGCAGCTTGTAGAGCTTTGGTGTACTTTCTGCTTGGATTTGAAAGGAGGAAGTTCTTTGGCTGTTCTCATTAGCATGCTCGGGAGGAAATACAGTTTTAGAATTGACTTGTTGCCTACAATTTGGGTGTTTTTAAAAGTGAATATTAACTTCAAGAAGCATCGGTGGTTCAGTGGTAGAATGCTCGCCTGCCACGCGGGCGGCCCGGGTTCGATTCCCGGCCGATGCAATTATCATTTTTTTTCGTTTTGCCAAGTGTTTAACGAATCACAATTAATTTGAGAAAATAAACTCCGCAGCTCAGCAATCCAACCTACATCCTGCCCTACGGCATTTGTAAGCGTAATGTTCGGGCACAACGTTAAATAAACCAATTAAATTTGACAAATATCAATCTGAGCGTTATTTTTGCTTTTCCCGGATCAGCCAAGTCTGACCGGGTCTCAACCAATTCTCGCGTCCAATTCTAGAGGCTAAAGATTTTTTATTACCCCTAAGCACCTGCCACGGCACACAATTAATAGCCGGTTTTCCTCGCAGGAGGTCTTAAAACCTGCGACTGCGGGCACCAACTGACTAGAGCAGGATGGCTGTCCGCCGAAGGTACACATTTGAACCGTGCTCTTTTGTCAACGAATTGGCAACTCCGCCAGCTTTTTGATCGACAGTTTAATTTATCTCGACGGCAATATCCGAGAGTCGAGTTACCGTCTGTCAATTAGACCGGTTGAGGTGATTGAAGTAACAGAAATGTAACCAGTGGCGTGCGCAGGCTGTGTCTAGGGGGTTAATTTTCACTAATAATGTGAAATTTTTTTAATAAACTTAGTGTAATTATGAAAGTACCATAAGAAAAACGTATGTAATTCTCACACTGTATGCCAATATATTGTTAAGCGAGCCATGAAATTAATTAAAGGGTAGTAAAAGTCTACTTAAGTCTACAAAGGGATTAGGGGGGGGGGGGGGGGGGGGGGGGGTCATGCGCCAAATTTTAGTGAGTTATGAATGGTTCCTATTGCAAGACCAAAAATATCAATTTGAATTCAGTAGAAGCTAGTCCATAATTAAAATTTAGTTGAAATTGTCCACTATACATTTTAAATATTTCAGATTTATCTTATATCTTTAAGTAAAGGCGTTTTTGTAGCAGTATCACAAGGAAAACAATTGTCGTCAAAAAATCGTAAATAAAATGCCGTGAATTCTGGAACAAAAACGTTTTTTAACACTATGCCATATTTCTCATTAGTGGATAAAATTTAGGTAAAAAACTATTTTTCTCCACTAAGGAGAAAATTGTTTTGAACCACATTTGCGCTAAAAAGGGCACAAAACCAACAACTAAATTGTAATATTAAAACTTTCCTACGCATACTTCACCGCGGGCTAGTTTATTTTCACACGCGGGTTGGTTTTTTTCGCTCGCGGGTCTCGACTCTTGAAAAACTACCGTACCACGACGTCACCATTTCGAGATTAGAATCGATTTGTTTTCTTGTTCGCCCCGCAACCAAAACAACAAACAGGTTTGTGTCGATCTTGTCCTCCTCTAGCTGAAATCATTAAATCCACCCGCTCCGACGAGCTTTCTTTGCGGACCACGTTCGATGTCCAAGTCAGGAATCAGGAATCAGAATATATTGGCTCAAATGGCACGTTCCCCGTACATAGTCGGGGATTTGTGCCTTGCCGTGTGTTTTTATCATTTCCTGAGCGGAAGGAAAGGACAAGGTGGTGTGGGGAAGTAGAATTGGAAGGGTGGGAAAAATAACAGCACAAAACAAAAATAAACAACAGGTAAGTTAAACTCACAAGTAGTTCAACTTGCCTGCGAATAAGCCTAAAGCTCTTTACCACATTGGATAAGAAACTTTAGTATGTCTCTGAGTTTCAGTCGTCCAAACATGGTTTCGTCTATATAAGGACGGCTGAAGACTCGAAATCGCAATTGTGCTACCGCTGGACAGTTGCATATCAGATGATATGATGTTCCGTAGTCGGATTCACAAAGGTCACATGAAAAAGATTCAGCGCGCTGAATAGTTGCCATGTGATAATTGAGTTTGCAGTGGCCGGTTAAAGCTCTGGTCAGCATTCCGCAGTGGAGCTTCGAAAAATGTAAGAGATTTTTCGAAACCACTGGGCATGGTTGTTCTAGAAACGCCTTTGTTTGGCGACACGTTTGTAGATTTCTCCAATAATTGCGGTGCTCGGACGAAGCCCAGGACCGTATTTTTTCTCTTATCCAACTTGCCGAAATTGGCAGCGCGGGCTCAGGACCAACGAAGTTAATCGCTGAACCTGCCCTGGCCAATTCGTCAGCCCATTCATTTCCAGTAATACCGCAATGTCCGGGCACCCAGACAAGGTAGATAGTGTTGACAATGCTTAGTTCTTCGATTTGGGTTCGGCACGCGATCACTAGCTTGGAACGGGATTTGTCTGAGCTAAGGGCCTTGATTGCAGCCTGACTATCAGAGCAGAAGTTTATAACTCTGCCGGACAAACTCAGTTGAAGGGCCGATTGCACCCCGCACATAATCGCAAAGATTTCTGCTTGGAATACAGTACAGTATCTACCTAGTGAGTGAGATTGTTCCAATCTCATTTCACGACAGTAGACACCAGCACCAGCACGTCTCTCCATCAGAGAACCGTCAGTGTACCAGACCACTTGCGTTTGTTGTTGTCTTTCCATAAAGCCAGACAACCACTCCTCTCGAGAGGGAATCTTCACATGGAATGTCCTGTAAGGAAAACTACAAGTGAGTGTAATATCGCTGGGAGCAAGAATATCTTCACTCCATGTAACCATTTGTGACCACAATCGTGTATGACTGGTAGCAAGATCAACATGATTACTGTTCCAAAGCCCAGTAACCTGCAGTCTGTATGCACATGATAGTGCTTCTTGTTTTAAGTGTATGTGTAATGGTTTGATATTTAGAAGTGCCTCAAGAGCAGCAGTCGGAGTCGTGGTGAAAGCACCAGTCAACGCCATGAGCGCCATTCTTTGCAGATGGTTTAGTTTTGACTGGACTGTCACCACCTCTCCCCTCTGTCACCACACAAAGCATCCGTATGACAGTATTGGACGTACAATTGTCGTGTAAATCCAATAGATGTATTTAGGTTTGAGACCCCAGGTCTTTTCAAAAGTTCGTCTGCACTGCCCGAAGGCCATGCACGCTTTCTTGACTCTGAACTCAATGTGAGACCAATTTAGTTTGGAATCCAATATGACTCCAACGTATTTGACTTTATCTGCACACAGTAGCTCAGAATCAAAGAACTGCAAGGGACGAACCCCGGTTGTTATTCGCTTCTTCGTGAAAAGAACCATTGAAGTTTTACTTGGGTTGACTGATAGTTTAACTTGTCGACACCACTGTTCGACAGCTCTTAATGTCTGTTGCATTAAGTCAAAGATTGTTCCGATGCGAAATCCAGTAATTAGTATTTGGTAATCGTCAGCAAACCCGTAGGTTGGAAATCCAAGCTCATTGAGTTTCTTCAACAAGCCGTCAGCTACTAAGTTCCATAACAAAGGCGACAGAACGCCGCCCTGAGGACAACCGCAGATACTCAACTTCCGTAGGCTGAGTCGCAGTGAAGAGCAAAGTATGCGGTTACTAAGCATTGCGTTTATCCAACCCGAGATACAAGCAGGTATCCCATGACCGCGCGTCGCTTCCAGAATAGACTGGAAGAACACATTGTCAAAAGCACCCTCAATATCTAGGAATACACCCAAGCTAGATTGCTTGAGCGAGAAGGCTTTCTCAATGTTGTAAACAACATCGTGAAGCAGAGTTATCGTGGATTTCCCACACTGATATGCATGTTGCATTTTGTGCAGTGGATATTCAACTAAACGAACGTTCCTGATGTGATGATCGATTATCCGTTCCAAAGCTTTCAGAAAAAAAGAACTTAAGCTGATAGGCCTAAAATTCTTGGCTTCTTCATAGCTTGAGCGCCCCCCTTTGGGAATAAATCTAACAGTTATTTCTCGCCATGCTTTCGGGATATACCCGGTAGCAAGACTGGAAAGCAAAATCTTTTTCAAGACATGTTTAAGAATATCAATTCCCTTTTGCAGTGGCACGGGAAGTATTCCATCTTTTCCTGGTGATTTGTATGGAGCAAAGCTGTCAACTGCCCACTTGACCGATACAACCTTGAAAGTGAGTGTCTAAGAGACAACTAAGAACATCTTTTTCGTTCGTCACATAAACACCATCTCTGGTTTTTAAGGAGTTCACTGAAAATCATTCGATTTGGAGAGAATTTTATTTAATCTGCTAGCCTCGTTCAGACTAGAGACATTAGTGCATAGGCTTTGCCAGCCAGCCCGTTCTGCAGATCTAAGACATTTCTTATATGCACTACGAGCTGACCTGAAAGCCCTGGAGTCATCACATTGACGCCGGTTCCAAGCTCTTCTCATAACTTTCTTCATTCTTTCAAGCTCAGCCCTCCACCAAGGGGTTCCCCTAGTCGATTTAACAGTACGAAGTGGACAAGCTTCTTCGTAGGATGCTAATATGAATGAGTTTGTCGTATCCACGACGTCATCTAAGTCGTCTAGTTGACTAATTGCTGGAAAATATCCATGAAATTTAGTCGCCAAATTTTCCAAAAAGGGGTCCCAGTTCGTAGATTTAGAATTACGATATGTCACCACATTGAAGGTGACATCAAAATGATCGAAATATATATATATATTTATGATCGGATGGAGACGGTTCAGTTTCATTTGGAGCCTGCCAATTTCCCAGTTCATGCAAAATTCTATCAGAGCAAAGTGTTATGTCTAACATCTCCTCCCTCCCAGACCTCGCAAAAGTTGGTCGGTTTCTCACATTCAGAATATGGAGATTTGTACTACTTATGTACTCCATCAGTTCAGAGCCTCTCAGATTGATGTCTGAGCTGCCCCAAATTATGTGATGAGCATTCGCATCACTGCCGATAATGAGCGGAAGCCCATTTCTGCTACAATATGATACAACGCTTTTGAAATCATCAGAAGGAGATGATTCGTTATGCGGTAGATATGCTGAACAATATATATATTTTTTGTCTACGTTTCCGACAGTCAGTGTAACTGTGACAACACAGATATCGCGAGTTGTGAGCTCCGATATGAGACACGCGTCAATAGCCTTATTTGCAAGAATGCAAGCACGAGGCATTTCACGTGGGTTTGTCATGCCTGTCTTGTTGTACGCAATGAAGGCAGTGTTAAGTAACTTTCCAAAATAGAAGTTTCCTTTATGGTGATACGGTTCTTGAACCAATGCTATGGAAGCTTTACCTTCCTGCATGAGTCGAGATAAATTCATAGTTGCTGTACGTTTATGTTGGAGATTGATTTGTGCTATTCTAACCATTGTTGATTAGAGAACTGTACATTTCATCTCCAACATAAATTGCACAACAACTAGAGGACACCAAGCGATTTGGGATGTTAACGCATTAAGCGAGCCATATCAGGTTTAAATGGGACATGATCATTTGATTCCCACGATTTGCGAAGAAAATAATGGTCCACTGTGTCAGAGATTCGCATAACACAGTAAGGGTAAAACCCAAAATGCTCCGTGCGCGACTGGCATATTTTAGACCCTCCAGTCCTTAAGTCCTCGGCACGGAACTACACCTTGACTTAGGGTCTCCTACTTTCAGTCGCCTCCTACGACATGGGAGCAGGACTCCAGTGGCTCAATTCTAGGCCGGATACCACACGGCCTCGTTCGATGTCCAAGTCAATTTCAGCGGCTCCAAAACTCCCACAACTCCGAGACTGCGTGTGATACTAGTATCGATTAGTCAAATTTAGAACAGATTGGACACGGTTTCCGCGACGGAGCGTTATCAGCTGTGACAACAATGTCGTTGTGTGTATATATGAGTCCTTTGGTTCTGTCTGGCTCGTTCGGTTTGGACACTTCCGTTCTTCGGATGCACGAGGATTGTTACCTCACTAGCGTCTACCCCCAACCTGTCCATAAACTCTCCAAACTGCTTCAGCGACGGATCTTTGAACGCTCGCTTGTGCCGAACCCAATCGAGCTGAACCGCTGCCGGCAACTTATCCACGAGCTCTTCTAGCAAAGTCGGAATTGTCAGATGGCCCCGAAGGTTCGCGGCTTCGAGATGGTCGCACAGCTGTTGAACCGCCATGCCGAAATTGATAAGACTGTCTAATCGCTCTGGCTTCGGTGTTTCCAAGCGTCGAACTTTTCCCAGTAGATTCTTCACAAGCAGCTGCGGCCATCCGTACAACCTTCGAAGGGTTTCTATTATCGACGATACTGCATGTGGGAACATCAGCTTGGTCACCACCGCATCGCGTGCCGGACCCTTCATACATTCTCTCAATCGAATGACGTTTTCTACCGGTGTGAAACAACATGCAGTGTTTGAATTCAGGTAGCTGCTGTAGAATATGGGCCACCCTTCGGGATCGCCCGAAAACGTTGGCAACTTTTTCGGCCATAGCTGTCTCGCGGCAATCTGGTTTGCGCTCAGTTGCATAATGGGCGTTTCATTGTGGTTAAATCTCGATGCCGCCCCGTTATGACTTCCATCACCTGAGGCGGTTTCCCCGATCGTAACACTTTCCGCTGGAGCTTCAGGTTTGCGTCTTAAATGTTTAGCCGATAGAGCTCGTTCTCGTACTTTCGATTCGTGCGCGAATCCTGGTGATTCCATAGCAGAGTATTCTTCTTCTTGATTTTCCACTGTTTCATTGATCACCTCTTGCTGTTTGGATCCATTACGCGACTGTTGATCTTTCAGCCATTTCCGTGTCAATGATCTAACACTATTGGAACTGCGCTGGGAAGAGACTTCATCGACCGCAAGTTGTTCTTCCAGATCGTGCTTCTCTTCCAAGAACTCCTCTAGCATCTCTAACCCCTTCTTGGTTATCGCATTTTTCTCTTCTTCGAGCTCCTTTTCCTTCCGCAAGCGTTCCCGTGTTTTCTCCAACTCACGTTGCTAGTTTTCTAGCTTTCGCTCTTCCAACTCTTGTTTCTCCTTTAGTCGCAGCAGCGCTCTCTGCGCTAAAGCTTGAGAACTGGATGTGCGTGCGGATCTATCCAGAATAGCAGTCTGTTTCGGGTTTTCTGTGTGCTGTTTTCGGCGTCCAGTTGTTGACAGATGATGCACCACCCATCGACGAACCCTTCAATGCACCACTGACTACCAGAGGCGCCTCTTTTCTTCTGCAATCGCTGGCCTTACCTCTCTTTTTCGAGCTAGTATCGCTCAACTCTCTCGGAGTCAGACCGCTAGCAGCGGATTCCTAATTGCCAGGCTTTAACGGTTTGGAAGTTACTGGAGGGCACGCTGTAGAGTGCCACCGATGATTCTCCACTCCAGGTGAAACATTCGCGCAGTCCAGGTGGTATCAACCTTGACATGCATCACACTGAACCATGTTGTCAGCTGAGTTTGACCGTTCGCATCCTTCGCAGTCAAATCCTTCCGTATGTTTTCTTCTCTGCGACGTGGTTTGATTCAATCTTTGAGGATGTTTGAGAGGTTGTTCGGACACACGAAAGTCCTTTGGAGCAGCCTTACGCACAGTGCTGCAGCTCAAAGCTGAAATCATTTTATTTCAATTCAGTTCATGATTAAATATAGAATTAGTAGCTACTCACATTGAGTCTTCCCTTATTCAGCTATCCGAATAATCTACTCCCCTTTGATCGTAGTGAATACTCGATCGCGAACCAATAGAATTCAACCTGAAGTTAATTTCAACAAATTATTACGGGTAATGTATTTGCAAAATTAGGTCAGGACATGATGCTTATATGTATGTATATAAATTCACTGGCCATAGTATCGCACTCTACCTTTTATCTTCCAGCAAATCACGTTCTTGAGCTACTTCGGTTTAATAAGTTTCAGGCGACGTCTGAATTTATAGTCAAATGTGCGCTACCCTAAAGGGCGAACACGAAATTATTGCGACACATTCAACAGGGCATAACTTTTTTACCATTGGGTAAAAATCAACCAAATTTTGCACACTTTCTCATTGATGTGTATTGTTTACATGCTGTCAAACTCGAAGTCGTGTTTTTCGATTCAAAGAAAATGGAGGTGAACCAACGCGAGTCGAGAGAACAAATTCTTTCCAAACACCTGGAATTTCCTGACCTGTCGCACCAGCAGTTGGGAAAAATGTTGAACATACACCATTCAACCGTCTCCAGAGTGTTGAAGCGGTTCCAGGAGCGGTTGACATTGGACCACGGCAAAGGAGCTGGAAGAAAACCGGGACCGGAGAACAAAAAGACGGAGGGAAAGGTGAAGCGGATGATTAAAGCAAATCCCAACGTCTCAAGCCGTGATTTGGCTAAAAAGATCGGCATGTCGCAGAGCTACGTCCAGAATGCAAAGAAGAGAGCTGGACTACATACATACAAGGTACAGAACTTCACGAACCGCGATGAGCGGCAACAATCGACGGCTAAAACTCGGGCACGGAAGCTCTACGAGAAGATGCTGACAAAATATGGCTGCTGTGTGATGGACGACGAAACGTATATAAAAGCCGATTTTAAGCAAATTCCGGGGTTGGAGTTTTTCACCGGCAAGAGCAAGTTCTATGTGGACGACAAATTTAAGAAGAAGACATTTTCGGTGTCGCAATAATTTCGTGTTCGCCCTTTATTCTGATGGAAGCTCAACACTTCGACTGGTCCCGAAAGGCGCTGAAAGATCTGAGAGTTAACTTAAGCAACTTAACCTAGCTTAGTAACAGTAAGCAGTGCTCACCAACTCTGTCACCGAAATACAGTTCAAAACTACAAACAGAATGGAGATCGCTCCAGTAGGTTAATCGATTTAGAATGCGTCGTGATCAGACTAGATCACTAAGTATTAGCCTTAATAAAGTAGACCTCACTAGAATATTTCTGAATCACTGCCCGTATTACCTATTCTTTTTCTTACTGTCGGTGACGTTGACACATTCGCATCCGGCTTTTTACCAAATTTCGGTACGAGGGAATGCCCATCTGTGCGGTATGTTGTCGGTGCTGCAGTGATGCCGGAACAAGCGCGATGGCCTTAGAATTTTCAAAATTAAAATATATGTTTTGAGAGGAAAATTAATTTTTAATATTTAACTGAAAAAATCACATAGTTGGCAGCACTTTCGCCAAAAATAATATTTTTTCTAGATTCATTGATCTTGCGGATTGATTCTATATTATATAGTTAAAAGAATATGAAGGGTTTTGGCAATTTGTCAAAACGAGGAGTGCTTCCATGGCCCGAGGGGTGGTTCATTTGACACAAAAATTTGAATGGCCCTTGAAGAATGATTCCTCCAAAATTGGTTCAAATCCGAGAAGGTACATGTGCCTTGATCGCTTGGCGCAGAATGACCCATATGAAATTTGACGTAGGTAAAAGAAACGATTCAACACAAGGGAAGGCTTCTAAATTTGTCAATGTTTGAAGAGTATAATTGAATGTTAGATGCCCTCCTCCCCTTCAAAATTATGAAAAATGCTAGGCACGTCTATGGAAACTGCAACAAAAATGCTTGAGCATACCATTTCGGAGCTTATCTGTTTTCTGAGTTTATCTAGGGGTATGTAATGAACTGTGACCAACATTCAGATCCTGGAGCGGTGCGCAGTGTCGGATTTAGTCTTTTTAGATAACATAGCGCCTAATAAATTTCAGATGAAATATTTTTGGTGGAAAGAAACGATTTACAAGTATAAAAAAATTGACAGGAGTCCTTTAATAAAAACTTTTAGTCCGTACCGTTGAGATTGATTGAAATTCAATTTAATCCCATTTGTTACTCCTCCTCGCTGCTTCCGGCTCTGGCCGAAAGACTAGTACAGTAATGTAATGCGAGCAATCTGATAGGATTATGCTGGTAATAGTTGAAGTTTCTTTCGCCGACGATTTTTTATCCCAACCGGTGGAAAGCAAAGCGATCGATATGAAAAATTATTCACCGCCATTCAGGCGAATGCAGGTGATTGATCGTAAAACGCATACGTGTACCTTTTTGTTGCCATCATCAAGCAGCATGAAATGCCTGTCTACCTAGCCCATGAAGTTCTTGATACAATCTTACGCGTTTTATTGAGAGATAGTAATCGATCCATCGCAGCATCGGTTGTTGGTTGGGCTACTTTTGCACCCGGGCAATTACTACCGAGAGCGGCAAATAAATGCTAGCAATGTTTTAAACGATTTAATGGTTTCTCTTTGCGAAATGTGTCTTTCTAAACCGAGTCGGTTAAATGTCGAACGAATGCGTACTTGACAAACAAGCATTAGTTCAAAGCCGCAATTGTTATGGGTTTCAATCTCCAATCCATGCTAGGACGACTGGTACAACAGCGCTTAGCAAATACTTACACTCCCCAATGCCGTAAATCAATCTGTCAGTCCCGGTTAATATCCTCATTGACCTGAAACAATCAAAAGGATTTAACGTGCACGAATTCGAATCGACCTTGCGGTGGTCTAATATTTGAATACAAATTTACGCATGTGCCAATATAACTCCAACGTAGTACAGACGATTAGTAACACATGTTTGCACTGCGGGCCGTGATTAAGCAATTAACGCCAACACTTGTGGCATATTGTGGTCCACAGCGTGTTGCCTAGCACCTCCCAAACAAAACACGCAGCTTAACTCGCCTTGATTACGAAAAATGACGAAGCGCTGAGAGCCACACCAATCCGGGCTCGAAGAGATCGGATTTCTTCTACTCCAACGCAGCGTCTGTTCACACAGATAACTAGTCTCGTTCTCACGCGGGACGCGCTGATTGCCACGGTCAATGCCATACAGCACATTATTATTATGGTTTCGCTCTTTCTTTGACCGTGTTTCGGTCGGTAGATCTACCGGAGCCAGTCACCGCCGAAATTGCGCTAGAGTGCCGGTAATGGCGAATGCGGCAGCAATTCTGTAACGCTGAAAAACTGTGCGAAGGTCTACAAATGGATCCCGCCATGGCGCTTGTACCCAGTACAGTGGTACGAGCATCCGTGAGATATGTTCTTGAGACGGGACCTTCGGAGATTTGTTCTGTAGTTTGCCGACTTTCTTCCGTAGCGCTAAATGCACTTTTCCGCTGTCATTGAAATCTGGCCAGAGGTGGACCGGCGTCGGAAACCGTCGGCCCGTTTTGAGAAATGAGATAATTTGCGTCCCTTCGAATCTTTAACCTAACCTAAAAATCTAATGCACGCAGTTACGATTTACAGCAGCGTAAATTTTAAATAAAAGGAAACCTTCAGGTCTTAGTGATTTATAAATGTTTTTTTCGAACATTGAAATGATTCCATAATTAGCCCAAATTTGCCGCTCCAATAGGGGGTGAGTATAGGCCAAGCGAAACATTTTGCGCACACAACCATGAAATAATGAATATGCAATAGACACATTCCGCGGGCTTGTACACCAAAAAGAGGTTTTTGTTTTGTCTTATTTTGGTATCACAATATTTTTTCTTCGATTCGGTAGTGTTTAAACCATTGAAAAGTTATGTAATCCAACTATTGACATTTCGACAAATAGTTGTAAAATATATAGAAAAAAAGTTAAATTTCACGGAAAATGTCTCCTGAATTATTGACTTCTAAGAAAAGTTCTATTTCATGAAACTATTATTGAAATTTTTATATGTTTAAAGGAATTTGTTCGTTATTGAGTGTATAACAATAAAACTAGAAAGATTTTTTTTCTTGATTTGACCACTAATACTTTTTGAACTAATAGAAGTTTTGGTTGTTTCTGCGTTGTAACGTCACGAAAAATGGCTATTTTTTAATTTTATTAAAAAACTGAAATTTTGTTCAAATTTATATTCCGGATTCTCTTTGTATTCAAAAATACTTTTCTAAAAAGCCTACAATTTCTTTTATTGGATGTGTGGAACTAAAGTTAGAACAGGATACACTTTGCGTTGTAACGTCACGTAATTTAACTTTTATCAGACGCTTGATTGATTTATCAGATATAGTGTCAAATTGTACTTCATATGGTTTATTGAAACGCTTTCAAGTTGTTTCGTAAACAGGAAATTATACTAGCGTGATATTCATAAATTCAGAATGTGTATCCTTAAGTGCTTAAGGTGTTATATACCATCGACACATTTTTTCGTGACGTTACAACGATTTGACCATCCTGTTATAACTTTTTCAAATGAACTCTTTCATCAAACCTAATTGTAAATTCAGAAAATAAACAAAATTTTATATAAGATTTGATCTACAACACTGGAGGAGGTATTTTTAATAAACGATTTAACAACTTCACATTATATTTCTTTAAAAGTCCACCTACACTGTACTCTCCTAAACGCTGGTCATATGGTACGCTCCGATGCAATCACGCTAACAGCAACGTAGTCCAGGACATGCGATGGAAGGTTGTGAGTGAATATCCGAACTTTGTTCTTGGGTTAGTATTTAGCCATGAATAACAATGCGTTCCCTGAATATTTCTTTCCTCCCAGCAATCAAACATTCCACACTTCGCCATCATCGACGAGACGCCCGTTATAAGGTTGTCCGCAACCTCCGTTGTAGTAGCACGTGCCGTCAGTTAGTAACTAACCAATTCTTCCGTTACAAGCCCAAATACATCGTCAAAGCAGCTACGTTATTGAAATGTCTGAGGTATTAAATCCAATATAAACGGGTATCTATTCGAATTTACCGGAAGTTGTAAAAACATAATTGGGTGTACAGAGACCTATCTAAGTGACCGCACTAAATCGTCTCAATTGCTTAGAGTCGGATAAAAAGGCTTTAGCACATTTCAAATGAGCACAAAAAAGATAGATGAGGAAGTGTTTATCAGTGTTTGCAGACATTTAAAAACCCGTCGAATTGGCGATAGGATGTAACACATTTTCTTTCGTAACATCACGACGATGTGACGTGTTTCTTTTCTCTGAATCGTTGCAACTATAATATATACAATATTTCAGTGTACTTAACACTGTCGATTGTCTGGCGCTTATATTGTGCTCGATTTGTCCAATAAATCCACTTGCTTAAGCCAAACAATACATATATCATACTATAAACTCGGATCGGGCAACTGATTCTTTGCCAAATTAAACAAAGCTAAACTGCCAGTTTATTTTTGTTTGTGAAATATGTGATAAAAGCTGCTATTCTGGCTCCGTTAAACCACTATATTGAGCCCTGTCAAATAAATAAATGTGTCAAATGGCTCAAATCTATCCACAACAGATATGAAAAAAAATTCTGATCAATTATTTCTGCTACAATAAAAAAAATAAACTGTAGCGTGATTTTTCGACAACCCCATATTGTTATTCGAGTAAATTATCATTAAAACGGCTAAATATGATAAATATTTAAAATTTTACTCAAAACAATAGCACCAGCGTAACTTACAGAGTTAAAGAAAAGTTGAAGATTTTCGTGACGTTACAACGCAATGAAATATCGCTTTTCTGAAAAAGGAGCGTTGTAACGTCACGAAAGTTAAAAGATGCTTAATAAGAAACAAAACAATAAAAATATATATTTAATGACACCTAGTTATTCGTGAGTTATTTAGAAATACATCATAGACGATTTGTTCTTGATAAAAAAAATCTTATAGAGCAGATATTTTGACTTTTATAGATATATGTTGAAAGTTCTAATTTGTGACGCCATGTAACGTCACGTTACATTATCGGTCATAAAACAATCCTTTTCCAGTATATTCAGTTTATGTTTATTGAATCTTAAGTGAGATTTTGTCTACTTTGCGAATCTGTAATAAGTTTTGATGTAGGCGTTCATTTGACAAAGTTATAACATATTAATGGAATGAAGAATCGTCAAATCGTTGTAACGTCACGAAAGAATGTGTCAATAGCACATGTTTACACAGGCAATTCACTTTTTCACATACTTGTTTCGTGTGTAAGTTAACAAATTAGGTTTATTTATAATCATAACAGAATTAAATTATTCTATCTTCAAGTAAAAGTCTCCTCACAAAATTACACGGTTCGACAAAAAAAACTAACTTAAATGTGCTGTGTGTGACTATGAAAGCAGAAGGAAAATACTGACAAATCGTCGCTGTTGTGCTATTTTAAGACAAACGCCATTTTGGGGTAAACTGAGTTAGATATGCCACATTACTCGTCTAACGAATCTCTACAAGATGGCGTGTGCAAAATTTTGAAATTTTGCTTGGTTACTGAAATATAGCGAGAAAATTGATTATAAATTGTGAGTTTTTTGCTTCAAATCATTATATCTTGGGATTGGCTCAAGTTATAATAAAATTTTAGTTGCTTTTATGTGTAAAAATGTCGTAGGAACACAATGGCATAATAATTTTCAAAAGAAAAATACATGTATTGGGAGAAAAACGCAGTTTTAGCTTTAAACTGGAAATATTGCCTGTTTGGCAACACTGTATCTAAAAATAACTATTTTTTCTAGATTCCCTGACTCATTCCCTGGCCGATTGTTTATAGACCACATGAAGCCAAAGATATGAATAAAACTTCATAATTGGTGATTCGGAAAATTTTCCATGCACGATTATGACACGCCATACAATTTTTTCATCAATACACACCTATGACACGTGCGAGTGCGACTTTTGTTTATATTTTTAGTGAAAACTCGCAACATAGTCAACCGATCTTCGTAATATTTGAGAGATTAGTACAGAATAGGTAGAAGTATCAATTGTCTTCTCTGAATTGTTTCTACCATTTATAAGTTTCATGATATTCAATCTCAAACTTTAAAAATCGTTTTTCTTGAAATGTGCAAAATGGCGCTTGTCATAAGATAGCACAACAGCGACGAAATGGTATTTCCCGTTAATTTCTAGTAAAGGTCAATTTTGACTCTTTTGGGGTGGGTGCCACACTATTTCATAAATTGCTCGATCTACAATGGAATGCATCAACAAATTTACTTCGTTACTTAGAACGAATATTCTAACAAATAGGGCCTGAAAACAGTAAAATTCTCTTGAGCCAATGTGTGAAACAAAGGTGGCAGACGCTGCTCCAACTAAATGGGTAGAGTGATAATAGAAACAGTGCAAAAATAAGCCCATCACACTACGCCAGAATCGATTTAAAAGAGCATTTCATTTTTTTTATTATCAGCAAAGTTATTGAGAGTTATATTGGAAACATGAAATATGTTGAATACAGTTCTACGTATGCAGCATATCGAGAAACAGAACAGTAACAGTTTCAAAAATATGCTTAAATGTTCTTAACAATTTTGCAGAAAGGTTTACAAATGTAAGAGTTATCGTAAACATTAATATTTGAACAATTTGTTATGACGGGTTTTGTTTCGCAAGCAACCTTATATATTTTGATACCCTGAGAATATAAAGAATTAATTAGCCATTTTCCAACTAATGGGATCAGTCTACTTTCTACTTCTGCCGCAGTCAGACGTACAATCGAGCCAAGTGATAGTGAGCAACAGGCCTCTCGATCTAGTGTGCATTGTCTCGAGAACAAAGGAAACATCGGATTGTTCTTGTCATCATGAGTAAAGTTGACGAAAAAGCTCTACTCCGACCCAACGCTGCGGTCGTTGACTTTAAATTTTGTTTAAACGACCGAGTTTTAGTGAAGTGGAATACCTTCTGAAGGTAAAAATGCAACTTAGACTTAGGGAAGTGTTGTACCTTCAGTATCATCATCTTCGCAGTGCAGTGTTAATATCATTCAACACGTTAGCACAAGCCGAGCGTTTCGTTTTGAAGAACAACTTAAAACACGTGGTTGAAAGTGACAACGTTGGAATTAAGATTCCCGTATATATTGAGAATGATATAGATGTAAGATTATATGACCTATCACCTCGTACCCCTCCTGAGCCAATTGCAAAATGCATGTCGCAATACGGAGAAGTAGAATCCGTTACACCTGATACTTGGAGAAACTTCTTCCCGGGTACTCCCAACGGCGTTTTTGTAGTGAGGATGCGGGTTGAAAGGCCTATACCCTTCTACTTGACTGCAAACTACACTATGCACTCATGAGGGGCAAACTCCTACGTGCAAGTATTGTACTCAGACAGCTCATCATGGACAACCTTGCGCGGAAGATGCAGAGGAAGACGCATCTCAACCGATTGCCAACTCATCCACGGCAAACCAACCCAAAACAGAGTTTTCAATACCAATGCCTGAACCACAAACGGTGGCCAAATTTATGGCAGCAGTTGCACAGACCATAATGACAACCACAAAAGAAACATCCAGTACCGCATAATCAATTGTAAGCAACATTGGCAAGGATAACAATAACAGTGACGGATTTACGCTGATCAACAATAAGTGCAAAAAACAGGGAAAAACATCTGATCGCGGACAGCCGGCTTCGACCTGGACGTGAAAAACAAAAAAGAATTGAATGACCCCCCAGATGCAGATTGCCAGCAAACCCCGCGAAAGAAGGTCTCCGCTTGCAATAAAAAGTTGCGGGCACGAGATCCAATATTATAATAATATTTGTTTATATTTTTATTTTTACATTTGTAAACATATAAAAGATCCACGGCTCCGTTAAGCTACCGCTATGAGCCGTGTCAAATAAACGAATTATAAAAAAAAACCAATGGGATAATACGACTATTTTTTTCGTTCGTCCATTTTATTCATTTTGTTCATTTCATCCAAGATATTAATTAGATACACTTTAATTGATTATTTATAGCTATTTGAATATCGTTTAATTTTTCATTTCAATCATTTTATTCTGTTTATTTTTTACATTTCTTACGAAAGAAATGTATAGGATTTGCTCAAACTTTGAAAACTTTTACCAACGCTTCAAATACCAATCCAGCTGTAAATTGTTAAAATTCTTTAACGAACGGCGGAGATATTAAACATTTTATATTTCTATTCCTCACTCACCTATTTCGAATAACTAAAACAAAACTGTTACATACAGAATTTTTCTTTACTGGTTTTTTAGGGGCGAAACTAAACCGACTCAAAGTATGATAACAAATCTACGTGATTGAAAGGATTCGATTCCGTATACATTTTACTCAATAATTTTTCTCAAAAATTAATATGAAAGTTCACTTCAAAGTGAAAATTTATCTGAAGTTGATGTATTTACACGTTGTATTAAGGGTGGCGTTCAGTCGTGCGGTAGATGTTAGGTGGTATGTGACTACACAGATCGCCAAGTAATCCACCTAGTAGTGAGAAAATAGATTTCTCATATAATTCATATGCATGTTATATTCGTAGCATTGCCGAAATCAACCGTATTTTTGAATCCACTGAAAATTTTGTTTCTTTTGCAAGATTTAGGTTATACTTGTCATGGCGCAAAAATTACCAATTGCATCATTCATAATAAGGCATTAGGCATTATATATTAAGGTAACGGCAGTTTAGCTATGTGCGCCGCCGCGCCACGTTGTCACCAGCGGTACTTTTGTCATACGCCGATGCCGTACGATTCTACGTCGGGGCGCCGCTAACGTACGTAACTGTTGCCAAAACTATTTAAATATTACGAGCAAGACAACATGTATTGCTATTAAGGATCACTGAATGCAGGATACCAATGTCCCTAATAAAACCTTAACAAAGAGCTGGGATTGTTGTAGTGATTAAAAGGAAGCTACTTTCAATGAAGTTTAATACAATTTACTTGATGTCAATGACAAGCCCCAAAGCGAATATTTCAGTTATAATTCTTACTAGAATGATTGGATGGTCCTGGTTAGGACCGTTTGTAGTTTGCTAAGAGGACAATAGTTTAGACACGTCGGCAAATAGCTTCTTAACACCTTAACTGTTACTTGTCCCTGCTGGTACTTCCGCACCTGACGATACAAAACACGAAACGAAGACAATTTCTTTTATGAGTAACTAATCTTTTGTAGTGATCCGCTAGGCGGTGTTTACAAGGTAATAATATGTTCGCTCACCGGCCAAATGCTACGAACCACTCATGAATGCTTTTACAAAATCTTTTTTTTTGTTATTTAAACAAGTCTATTTTACGGATTTAGATGCGAAATTGTCCCTATTTTCGTTCACATAGTCCAACAATCTAGTTATTTCGGCTGGCAAACGATTTCAGCAATAAAGTTTGAATGGGTATCTCTGTATTAAAACATTAAATGTATTCTAATTTAAACGAAATATTTAATGATCACCAAGACATTCTAGTGTCTAGCTAGAAAGGATATGTTTAGGAAATTAATGAGCCGCTAATCCATGTGGATAATAACGAACCCAAATATATCTCACAAAATATTGTAGCAGAAACTATATTTCACACAGTTATCACATTTCAGCATGATAAAACGGTGGCTTTTAATACAAAATTGATTCAGTATGTATGAATAGTAAACCTCGTATTCATGAAACTATTTGTGTTTCCAAAAAACTAGTTCGCGTCGAATATATACATGGCGTTACATTCTCATGTTTGCAAGATTACTGTGGTTGTTCCCTGGACATATTAAATTTTTGTTGTGATCCTTGTTCCCAATTTGGGAATACACAGCCGACAGTTAAACGATGTTCACGATTACAGGAGCTTATTTTGTGATTTCTCGTGATATTTTATTCATGAGTTTGCTATCGGATTTTGCTGTCAGGGTAGCGTGATTTATGTTCATGAAATTCAGATTCTTAGTATTGATTTTAGTAATTTCTATTTCGTGGTATTTTAGTCATAAGTAGACTGATTCATGCTCATGATTTCAGGATACTAGTCACGATTTTCGTGTGATTAGTGTGACTTATATTCATGATTTCTGAATCCTTGTCACGATTTTCATCATTTCTATTTCATGTTATCGTTATATTCTAGTCACGAGGAGAGTGATTTATATTCATGAATTCAGGATCTTAGTCACGATTTTTGATATTTAAATCAAGAGTAATGAGTAATTTTATATTCATGATTTCAGGTTCTTAGTCACGATATTCGTAATTTTTATTCGTGTTATCTTGATATTTTAATAAGTAAAGTGATTTATGTTCATGATTTCAGGGTAATAGGCAGTCTATCTTTTTATCACGAATAGTATGATTTATGTTCTTTAGGATCTTAAGCACGATTTTCGTAATTTATTTGTACGTTGTCATGATATGTTATTCTGGAGCTTACTTTCGAATCTGACACATGGAGTGATGTGACTGATATTTATTACATCTGTCGTTTTATTATGATGTTCGTAATTTCTCTTTGCCTTATCGCGATCTGCTAATTTTGATTATTATTGGTTTTTGTACTCGGAGTTTCACGACAATATAAACTGGAATCTAATATGCAGGATCTTGTTCCATGAACTATATCACGACCACGATTTTGTGGCTCTATAATGTATTTTTGGTGTTCAGCACAGTTTTCTTTGTCTGTCGAGACATCACACTTAACGTTATCAAATGGATAACAATATTCTACGTCCTAATTTTTTTTTTTATATCTACTAATCGTGCCTCTCGGTGGTCGCAAGCAACTGGACATATATGACATATCATGTAATAATCCATGGAACCAAAATGATTCTACGAAAAATACTATAGATTTTGTGAAATAGTTCCCGTGAAAATTTCATAACCATGTTGCATGAAAATGAAAATTATTTAGGATATCTTCCTAAATCCTAGATCAAGTACTAGAAATCATAAACTAGTTCACGAACCCATGAATCATGTGAAATAATTTACGTTCACGAATGGTATGTCTTGACTATTGTACTAGGAATCATGAACCAGTTCACGAATACTTGAATAATATTTAATGGCTTCGTGAATTATTTCACGAGCACTAATGGTATCTCGTGACTATTATACTAGGAACCATAAACCAGTTCACATGAAATATATTACATGATTTCGCAAACTAGTTCACGAGCACGAATGGTAATGGTACTTATACGCAGCTCACCTGGGGGTTCCCAACCCCGCACATAGGGTTAGAGATTTTTCTAATGAGATTTCTCCAAGAGGTGAATGACCATAAGGTTAAAACCTCTATAAAAACCAATGGTAAGTCGTGACTTTCAGTTCATGAATTCATGAATAATATTGTAAGATTTCGTGAACTATTTCACGACTACGAATAGTAAATCGTGGCTATTATACTAGGAATCATGAACCAGTTAACGAATATATGAATAATATTTCATGATTTCGTGAACTATTTCACAACCACGAATGGTAAGTTGGGACTGTTATACTTGGAATCATGAACCGGTTCACGAATACATCAACAATATTTGATGATTTTGTGAACTATTTCGCAAGCATGGATGTTGGATCGTGATTAATATATAACACACTTAGAAAAAATAAAAATTACATTTGACGTAAATAACATTGCGACGTATTTTGCTGTCTAATAATGGAATTTCACATGTTTTGACATGTGAAATCAAATATTGTATCTCTTTTGATGTAAAATTCAGTTGAATAGAGATGGAGAATTGTGAACAAAGCGTATTTTTACATGTTCTTAAATGTATATTCAAGTGAATTGTGACGCTCCTTTTATGCTTCTTGTGAGATGTTAATAATTTAAAGTGTGTAAGAATCATGAAATATTTCACGACGAATGAATGGATTCATGAATAATATTCCGAGTTTCGTGCAATAGTTCACGAGGAAGTATCCAGACTGTTTTGATTTTGTGAATTAATGTTCCTAAATCTATGAATAACATCATAAGTCAACTTATGACTAACATAAGTCAACTTATGGTAAACTTCGATATAACGTACATCTCGGTTTAAAAATTGTACGTTATATCGAAGCATGCAAAGTGCTCACATAATTGTTGTTCGTGGTAATTTATTTTGCAGAATTGTGATAACGCGTACCTAATTTTGAAAATCTAACCTACCTAGCAGTGTGAAACAACTCTTTCCGTAAGAAAATTATGGCGGTCCCATAAAAAAGATACCACAACTTTTTGGTTGCATATGTGAATTAAATTATTCTGTCTGGGCTTGTAAAGTGTTTTTTAATATTTCTAACGTCTGCGCCTCATCAAATAAGAGCAATTTATGAACATTCATCATTAGAAAGACTATAAAGATCCACTTGTATCCACGATTCAAGAATTTTTGAAAATATACTTCAGTCCACTGGGTTTCCTAAACACCCCAAAACGGTCGCAAAACGTGCAGAGTTGTCCATGTAACTACAAATATGATCTGTTACTCGTATTTATTTGCTGTGACACATAATAGGATTCGAAAACAATCTTCGATTCTAGTAACCAAATTCAGGAGTCTCCGAAACTAGCAGTAAAATTTTAATAAATACCACTGGATTCCTCGTTGATCGTCAAGGGGACGTCATTTCATGCGTCACATGCTGGCAATGCAATGCAGACAAAACAATCGTGAGTCCAGAGAACTAAATTTAGGAATATCCGAAATCGGAGTTAAATGTTTCCGCACTACTTTCAATATGAATCGTAGATAAATAAATTTGTAATCCGAAGAACCGAATTCGGGAGTTTC
The DNA here is from genome assembly GCF_030247195.1 of Topomyia yanbarensis. Taxonomy (NCBI): domain Eukaryota; kingdom Metazoa; phylum Arthropoda; class Insecta; order Diptera; family Culicidae; genus Topomyia; species Topomyia yanbarensis. The sequence continues at coordinate 121,834,151 of NC_080672.1, forward strand.
AGGAAGCGATTGCATCTGATTGTCATCAAAAATGATTGCATTTGACATGCCAGTGGCGTAGCCAGGGGAGATTTTGGGGGTTAACCCCCCCCCCCCCCAAACCAAAATTAATTGAATTGAAAAAAATTATTGGTGGTGACCAATCTATCTATCTATATATATATATATATATATATATATATATATATATATATATATATATATATATATATATATATATATATATATATATATATATATATATATATATATATATATATATATATATATATATATATATATATATATATATATATATATATATATATATATATATATATATATATATATATATATATATATATATATATATATATATATATATATATATATATATATATATAAAAGTCAAAGTTTGTATGTATATGATTTATAGACTCCCAAACGGCTTAAACGATTTCCGTAAAAAATTATACACAGTAGGTATTTGTTATGGGGTGTGTTTGTGTGCTATTAGTTGGAGATTATCTGCCCGCCAGATGGCGCTTTGGAATAAATTGTGTTTTCCTCCTATTTCGCAGAGTGTCGCAGCAACGCGCGATGGGTATTAGCTAGTTTAATATAAAAAACTACAAGGGCAGCCCTATGGGGTTGCACGAACTGTAGACGTAGGACTATACTACTTAATGTAAAATATTTATTTTCTTAGTAGGGTGGGTGCTCCTATAGTTGAGGTGTACCAATAGTTGCAGTAGTGGGTTATACGCCTAACTAAGGTACCAACCATCAATAAATATTTTTTTTATCGATTCATCGCACTAAAATTATGCGACAATAAAACTGTTATCCTTGAAATTTGCTCAAATAACTATTGAAAAAAATGATTTTCTTAGAATTTTGAGCTCCCTTGCACCTATAGTTGATGTAGTGTACCTATAGTTGCAAGTCCCATAAGAAAGCAATGGGATTTGCAACAATAGGAACCGAAATTAGCGATTAGCACCACTATTGGTACATGTGTTCCTATAGTGGTACAAGCGGTTTTGAATACATAAATTGGTTATTAAGCCATCTTTATATTTTTCCTATGAAGTAGGGACTGAAAGCTTTCGTTTAATGTATTAACATTGCCCATAGGTCTATTTTTTATCAAAAGTTTTCCTTAAGCATGCGACAATTGGTACATCCACCCTACTTAGTTTGTGGGAAAAACACCAGGATCGGTGCAGAAACATCAAATTTTAGACAATATAATCACATCTCATGTATAGACCAAGCTTTCTAGTTGCTCTCAAACAGATCCTAAAAGTTCCAACACCCATGGATAACCCCAAGTTTGTAGATGTGTTTCGATGCCACAGGATTGTAAAATTCTTAATATTACGTCATGAAAATTCAATTCTTCCGTGACAATTTTTTTTGCCTGCAAAATGCCCTGTGTGTATGCAAAGCTCATGATTTGCTGGGATATCGGCATTGATCGAAAAATGCTTTCCAACGCTGCGCATTGCATACATAAGGATATTTTGCAGGTCATCAGAAGCTGTTCATTTTGTCACCGCCACATGTTCATTTTACCCACCCACTCGCTATAAACATGTCTCATTTTTGGGCGTTCTTTAAATAGTCGATGATGACGTCATTCATAGAAGCGTAGCGCGCTAGGTGCACAAATCTGTCGTGCTGGATTTGGGAAGCGCTACCTTCTGTGTGTAAATGCGCGATATTTTGACTAGGTTGTACATTATTTAAGTTTTTAATGCCATGATATTAAAAATCTTTGGGTTTATCTATTGGAATCTATTCTTAAAAGTATTTCGGGGCGATATGAACATAAAATTTGAAAATTTATCGTGAGATGGCTGAATTATATGCGTTTAAAATTGGACCACTTTTTGTTACATACCATTTTAGTAGAATTTGCAAAGTGCACCCCCATATCGAAAACAAAGACGTAATCTTACGTCAAAAATATTTAATTTTTAATATTTAAATAATAATTTTGGAAGTACTACGATGGCATGCATATGAAAGACGGAATGCGGAGACGGCGTATGAACAACGAATTGCAACAGTAGCTTGGAGAACCACCCAATATTCGCTCAGCGAAATTTGGGCGGCTGCATGTCTGCAATGGTGAACAACTCGGTAAAATGGCTCTAGAAACTAATCGTTCTCAACACGTTGCATTCAAAATCACTAAGAACGCGTTGATCTCCCATCAGCATGCTCCAGATTTTTTGACCGTAGAAGATAACCGGACCAATGAGCGATTTGTAGAAGAATAACTTCATTCGGTGTCGTACCTTCGTGGATCGAAGGGTCTTTCGAAGCCCAAAGTAACAACGTTCACCTGCTAGAATACTTTTCTAAATTTCTCTGTTGGTGTCATTAGTGAGCCCAAATACACGAGCTCACCCAGTAAACGAAATGGCGACTAGGTGGGTTAAAACATGCCGACGAGTGGTAGGATATTGAAACATTGTTCTAGGCCTCCCGCTGTAACTCGCCAACCATCTGCCCTAATTGTGCGGGTATCAACCAATTCGATATCATCGTCATCGCTTCAACTGTCAGTCGGATGTACGTTCCCACCATCGTCTCAAGATTGTGTGGCACAATATTGACGTTACCGGCGAAGCTAAAAAGCTGAGCAGGCTTCCGGAAAACCGTGTCAATCTTAGCTCTTATTATCACACCTTACCGTAGCCCTTTCCGAGTTTCAAAAGGACTCAAAAATATTTCTAATACTCATCACATATCGCTCGATCTATTTTCGCTGGTCCGGAAATCCGTATTTGGGCGTTATATGCTAGTTTTCTCAACGATCTCGCTTGCTAACAGTGATTCAGCAATATGATTGCTCCATAACTATTTGCAGCAATCCCACTTAACACCCTTTTTAAAGATGGGACATACTACTTCCTCCATCCAATCTTCCAGTAAAATCTGTTTCTCCCAGATCTTTAAAACCCCCCAGTGGAGTGCTCTACACAACGCCTATCTTCCGTGTTTTAGCAGCTCATATGGCATTTGATCATTGCCAGCGGCTTTATCAGTCCTCAACCCGTCGATCACCTCAAGAATCTTCGGTAGATCTTGCACTGGGAATGTGTCGTCGGCTGCGCATGTCTCCAGCCTGGTTCTTGCGATACTCTCGTCGTCTACTGCTATTTCGATGTTCGTCATAATACACTTATCGATCAGCTCGCACTCGGTCGTGAGAAGGTCTCTATTATTATATCTTCATATGTCAGACTGTGGAACATAGCCTTTGTACCTACTCGTAGAATTTTCATAACTCTATACAGATGCTCCATCGCCTATCTTCCTGTAGGCGATTTCGAATCTATATTCGCACTGTGGTAGGTGCGCACATTTGTGATGCAGGAGAAATTTTTTGCGTTCATTAGAACGTGGTCGATTTGGTTCTAAATTTGTTAATCAGGTGATCTCAGGGGTGAGGTTCATGTCGCTGATGGGGAGCTTCACATTCTGCCGCGGGCTCCAAATGCGCGTTAAAAGTATCTTTCTTGTTCTCGGGATACGCTTCGTGAGGGCAGTGCACGTTAACGATGCTGTAGTTGTAGAAAAAAGCCTTTGATCCGCACACCTAGTTTCTCTGATCCCAACTTGTTTGTTGTGCCGTCGCTCTAGTAGAATATAACCGCGCGATGCCCGCTTTTCCACACATTCCGTCCTGCCAAGACAAGTTCCTACAATGCTACGTCATTGAAGTGGTGATTTTGAGCTCATTGTGTAGGATTCGTTCGAATCCAGAGAAGCAAAAAGAGTTACAGTTTGATACGCCAAGTTTCCAATCGTAGTCCTTTTTCGTTACGTGGGCTTTAATCGATTATTCCGATCCGCCTTGTCCTCCTGATTCTTCGTAACGTGGTGTTTTCCGGGCGGCTTGTTGGGTTTGACACAACCTCCTGTCTACTCGGACAGCCGCGCGGGATTTCTTGGCCACCTCACGTATTCAATTCTGTCTACGGTAGGGTTATAGCGCACATGCCCACTCGCACCTTCTCATTCCGCTTCTACTGCAGAAGACGGTAGTACCTAGTCGATGCCGGGATACAGATTAAATGTCATCAATGGACGCACAGGAAAGCATGAGATAGGAGCTTGTGAACACTGGGAAGTATTCACCATTTGATGACCAACCTTCGAAACTGATGGTTTCGAAATTTAACCGTAAGATATATTCCATTTTATAACTATATGAAGATATTGAATGTATTCTATATCTTTTTTCCTATTTTCAGACTGGAATGGTAACCGCTGAACTGTTTTTGTTTGTGAACTTTCAATATTTTATCAAATTTACATTATATTGAAGCATTTTCGAAAAATCAATGATTTTCGTCAAATCCCCCCACCCCAACCAAACTTATGACTACGTCACTATGACATGCTATTTTTGAACAGCATGCCATGGCTCTTAAACAATGTCATTCGGCCCAGTGAATCAGACTCCGCATTCTTGAAACCAACCAACGATTGTCACACAAATATTATTAATTTTAGTTTTCAGTTAGAACTTACTGATCCTGTATTACATATTTATTGAGGTAAATTGTTGGTTTTAATAAATTACGATCATTCGTAAATAGAATTGGAAAAAAATTGCTCTCGCTGCTTTCAAAGAAGTAGCCAATTGCTAACATGCTCATTAGAAACTCAATTAGTACGTTTTAAGACTGTGTGTAACATATTGAATTCTTAAAATATGGAATACATGCGTAATTGAAGAGAAATTTAGACTTGAAAAATAAATTAAAAAATATGTACGTTATATCGAGTTACGCTATATCGAGGGTACGTTATATCGAGGGTACGTCGTATCGAAGATTACCTGTAATGTTCTTAAAGTTGTGTACTAGTTCAGGTACAAAAAATTGATTTGGTAATGATATAGCGGAAAATATGACTTAAGTTCACAAAACAACAGCAAATATTTCCACAAATAAAAGCGTTACTGAATGGAAATTGAACTTAATTCGAAAAGGCATGATTTTTGTTCATCGTCCTGTTTTCGTAACGAAAAAACGTGGTTGTTCCAAAAAATTGGCACTTTTTTCATAATTTTGGGAACAATATTTTCCGTGCAGTTACAAGAATTATTCGTAGAACTGAAGTTATTGCAATTGTTCTGATTGGGGTCCACTGGAGCAGTACTGCTGGATACATTTTCAGTTATCGGTGAAAAATTGAAATATTTTTGAAAACTGATAAATCTTACTAATTTAGACTGCCTGCGCCTTTTGAACTTTTGAAAACTTAGCAGGAGATGTGCTTTGAGAATCGGAAGGTAAAAATTGAGCAGCTTCTAGCACTGCTACAGAAGCTCCTATCTTGATCAAAACAGGTTTTTCGTTTTTCTTTACTCCAAAAGTTTTAAGGGAAAACGGATTTGGAGCCCTATATGGGCTAGAGAAAAGTTTTGCGCGAAAAGCTTAATTTTATAAATTTCGTCTATTTTTTGTTTTATTCATATTATTCATATTATATTTCTTTTAATTTTGTTCACTTTATTAAGTTATATTTTAATTTTAATAATTCTGTTCAGCGATATTTTCCATTCATTTCATCCATGAAACAATGTAGTTTATTCAATACATTTTACAACTTTATTTGATATAGTCTAATTTCCATTTGAGTAAGACCAGCTTGATAAATTTATTTTATAATTTAATTTATATTAATCATTCCCATTTTATATAACTTTTTTTTATTATTTTGCTTTATAATTTTTTAATTACATTTGTTTTATTGATTTTCTATAATTTATTCAGTTTATTCGAGGTTTTATTTGTGCAGCACTCGAAACTGTATTAATCTCGCCTTTAGTTGGGTGCCAACTTCACATGAGTTCTGCAAACTAATGATTGATCCAACGGTGATATGTGAAAAAAAAGTCTCATCTCACTGCTAGGTGGATTAAATCGGTTCTTCAGACTCTGATAAGTATTTCCTTTAAGAAATACTTCACTCGCTTCAGCAGAGAGCATTCGTATTATTAATCTACAACCCCTTTTTCGCGCTTTTGCGCTTAGTTCCTTTGTGTTCCCAAGTACAGCAAAACATACGGTGTCAAACTTACAGCACTGACATGTACACGAGAAACGTCGGAAAGGCTCTTCATTATTATCAAAGTGCTTAGTGTTTCAAATAAAGAGACAGTTAAACTAGAGTAACACACTTTTTTCACATGCGATCAGACAGCAGCGCGCCAATTGCATGGACAAACATGGTCCCGCTAGAAACCGAGCACCGAGAAGGAAGTCGAAACGAACGATTGATTTATTACCAAGCAGGTGAATATATATTCATCGATATTCAATTAAATGGGAATAAATTTATACGAATGTTTTGATTTTCATGATGATGAATAGGTCGACTGAAGGAGTTTATTGATTGCATTCGAAAAAAAGCGTAGCAATTTACGGTGCAGAAATTTATGCGAAATGCTGCGGTTGATTTTCCATGGGAAAATGGTTTCCTTGCCTCGATGTAGACGTAGGCTGTGAAACTTTTTCTTTTTTTCCCATTGGATGGTACTTATTCTGGTTACCATTCCCGATTGCATTGGTTAACGAGATGGTGGACCTTGTTTCTGTTATTGAATCAGCACGAGGCGTATCAATGGATTGAATGTCACTGCAGATGTACAGAATAGCCATAACTTGAAAGTTTAGGACCCAGACCCATTATGCTTGAAGCTCTTCCACTCTTTAGTAAGATTCCAATATGATAGGTTATACACTTTAATAATGAAAGAATTTTTTCAGTAGTTCCTCAACTGATGAACATGAACATATCCATATCAACATTTGAATAGGGCTAATAGGATTTGTAAACAAACTTTTGTTTTGCTGATTTCTCCTAATTTGTTATCATTTCAAGACAGAAAACATTTGAAAATGATTCTACCAAGGGTAAAGATGTTGATTCATGTGTATTTTTCATGAAATTCAACTCGGTGGCGGAATAATGAGCGAAATAAGTTTGTTTACAAAAGTCTCATTCGCCCTTTTGAAGAATTACTATTGATATCTTCTATCCAAAGCAATTTAGCAAATCCATTACTGCTTTGTACGAATCTAACACAGTAATTATCACACCTCCTGTGTAACTACATATAACCTATGGTTGCACAGTCATTCAACTCACATGCCAAGGCAATATGAACATGTTTGACTTCCCTGCTGGTTTCTCGGGACATCCACTTCGACGCCTTCGAATGAAACATTCGCGGCAGGGAGTGCTTGCGTGAAAAATTCGCGAATGCCACGGAACTAAATCTAGAGCGAGCTTGTCTAACCACTGCACTGACGGTGATACGGACAATCAACCGGGCTAATACGCTATTCCCACCAGAAGCAAGGCGCTGCGTGTGGTCCAAGCGTCAATCAGCTGGAAGTAATTCCTAACCGAAGTAATTTGGATCATTGAGAACTGTTCCACTGCCACACTATGGTCCGTAAGTAGCGCCCACTTGTTCGATGGATCAGCCGCAACAAACAGCAGCCAGCCAAGCAGCAGCGGTTCGATGAAATATAAAAGCCATTTGCTGCTGTGTTGCTTGCAGTAGTCTCATTCCGTTCTGCCTCCGCCCGTTCAGTTAATAATCAGAAAATGGGTTTTATAAATATGTTTGATCTTAACGAGAGATTAACTTTTATTAAGGTTAACAGTATTTACACTCCTTGCGCGGTGCTGGCGGCTTGCAGTTTTTGCGCGCCAATCCCGATCCGAATTGGCATTGTTGTGGTGGTTGTATTTTGGCCAGGTACAACATAACTCCTTCCATTCTTCACTTGGGCCTGTACGGTGCGGCATTACGGCTTAACTCCGAGCAGGCGGGACTTGAAGAATGACAGCGACAGGTGAACGAAATGCCGATTTTTGCTTGCCCGCACGAATCACAGCACGAGGAAGCAATTATGCTGTCAGATCAGAGGGGCTCCGAAGTAACGTTAGTCCGGGGGTGGCTGGTTCAGGTGTAACATTTGTGTCACTTTCGGAACGATCAGCTAATACATTTTTTTTAGCTTGGTGTAGGTAGCGGAGACTAGGATATCAGCGAGATTGATCTGCGAACAACGATTGTGCGCTACTGAACGGTAGATCTATCGGTTGTCGTAAGGTACCTACCAGAACAATCCGAAGAATCTGGATACACGACTTTTCGACATATGAATGTATCGAAAGAAGCTTTTATTTTTATGCTAGAAGTCTTTTTAATAATGCTAGAAGTCTTTTTAATAATGCAAAAAATGTTATAAATAATGTTAAAAATTAAAATACAATTGAGAAAATCGCTTGTTGGGTTATAAATTCACTTAGTTTTAGTTCCTATGTGAACTAAAGCATCTGTTAGTCAGAATTAATTCAATATATATTTTATCATTCATGCTGATTTTGAAATATTTTTAAAATTCATATTGTATGGGTTTATATTATTTTATGGTGGTATCAGTTAGCAAGTATGTGAATTTCCATGTTTTGGCAAACAAGTTCTATACGAGAAAGTCAAAAATGCAGGTTGGATTTTTTCGGTAGTAAATATGTAGTGATTTATTGTTCCAATGAATGGTACTGGTCTTATTGGTCAGCATCTCAATATGCGGAGCCGAACGAGTAATGATTACCGGTTCGCAGAGGCAAGGTGTGGGGAAGATTGAAACAAACGCGAGATTCTACAATTGGTTATATTGGTATATAAAATAATTTCTTCATGAAAATTATAGAAAAATATTTCTATTGTAAAGAGTACTCGAGAAGTTTTGAAAACATCACAGTACGAGCAGGGCCGTCGAGAGCCGCGTCGGGCCCCAAGGCTTGTATTACTGCCGGGCCCTTTTAAACCTAAGCCCTCTAGTTCAGTATGAGTTAGTACCTCTTCAGCCATGGGAGACTCGTGAGTCCGTGGTTTCTATTTGTCTCCGGTTGACTTATATTGCCACATCCACAGATAGCATGCCAGGCAGGTGAATTTCGACAGCTTCTTATTCCGTGGTATCCAAATCGGGTAAAATTGTCATAGCTACGAGTTTTTCAATTTGCGCGTACTCAGGAACCAGGTAGCGTCTAGCTCAAATGGCACGTTCCCCATGTTGATCGGAGATTTGTGCCTTGCCATGAATCTCCACCCACTCTTCCACTCTTCTTTCGTTCGGCATGCCAACTGTTTTAATTGACGATTTAGTGCCTACCCGAGTAACATACTTTGTCGTTCAATTGCGTTGCTCAGGTGATTGTGAAACTTATCGTAATGTTTATGTAATTAATCTGGTATACAATTGTGTTAAGCGGCCCTTTCACGTTCAATATTTTTGTCAATATTTGACGATATTGGTTCAATACGTTAATCCCATTTGAAATGTACATCTTCAATACAACTTTTTTTCCATTACACGTTCAATACTTTAGTCAATACTGTCTACTATTGACAAAAATATGGAACGCGTAAGGCCTACTTTACGGAAAAAAGCGCAGATTACTTTACTGCTTGGATGTAAACTAAAAATAGACAATAACTAGTTTTTAGAACAATTTGGCTTCTATCCACCTACCAGTGCAGAGGTGAATTTTCTATATCCTTTCGAATTTTGTTTTTCTAGTTACATAAACAGATAATCAGTGGAAAAGGGAGAGTGGAAAGGACGCCTGTGCACGTATTCATAGAGATACATTTTTTCAAACATAGTATTTGGCCCTACAGCATTTCGGTGTACTTAAAATTAGTAAAAATTCAATATTTTCAGATGGATCGGACAAATCCGGAAGAGTTCGAATGTTTTTTGGATAGCTGGAGTCTTGTTTTGTAATATTGCTTCAGAAACTTGGCCGGATCTCGTCGTTGGTGCAATGCATAGTGACACTACTATTTTCAGTTAGTTGTAGGCTGAAGTAATACAAATGGTTGTGTTCAACTACGTTTCTAATAATATTGTCTTGTTTAATACGGTCATCATCTCTAGAAAGCGATATTGCTGGATATAAAGTGAAAATGATTAATAAACCCCTTAAAATATCACCATTTTCCATCCATGCAAAAATTCTTTAACGATTCTTGACATATTCCGAATTTTGATACGTTATTCAGCAGGCTTTTAGGTATGTAAAAAATATAACGAAGCAAAAGATCAAAAAAAATATTCCCGAATCGTTTCAACCTGTTTAAACAATTCCTTGCATATTAATGAAATCAATCAGCTTCAATTAAACTGATCAGTTTTTTAGAAACCGTAAATATTTTTGTCCAATGCTTCATTTTAAGAATCCAATATTTTTGTTGTTAACTATTTAGTTTCGACTATTTTCTTGAAAAAGCTCGATAAAAGTCAGTTGCTTCCTTTTAAGCAATTTTGCTCTCGTTCGAGACAACACAATATCAGGCCATCAATAATGTAATTTTATTTTTAAGGTAAAACGAAATAAAATACGCGACAATTCGAACACTTTCAATCTATGAGAGACAGTACTTGTTTTAAAAATGCAAACAGTTAAAATTACTCGAATTGAAGATAGTTATTCGAAAAAACTGTTGAAAAAATGATCAATGTCATTTTACGGTACTAACTTATTGCTTATCTAGAGTTTTAAATTAGTGCGTATGGGTACTTGGATAACGATACAAAACAATTAAAACAGAGCATTCTGCACCCCCGGAAGGATGTTGAACGATCTTTAGGTGCTACAATAGCAGGAATAATACTTCCAACCTCCGGAGGGATTTAGAATTTTTATTTTAACAGTGAGCAGATATATTTCGTTTCGCGAAACAAACATTTCTGCTTGATTGATGGTCAGGAACAAAATCAACACGCTATGTCCAACATGGTGAAATTGTAGGGTGTAGACATTGGCCATCTTTAGCTCCATTTGTACATTTAACAACAGATCTTAAGAAACGTCTCGAAAAGTAAACAGTTTTTAGCTTTTGTTATAAGAAAAATGAGAAGGTAGCAGATGCAGTTCGAAATTCTCGTTCAAAATTATGAAATAAAAAAGATTTTCAATTTACATGAGTTTATCTCATATTAAATCCAAAAAAAAAGCCGTTTTCAATGGTAGATTTTATGCAGGTTTAATTAACAACAATATGATATGTCTAACGTAGGAGCCGGTTTTGATATACTATGAGAATATATAGGACCCGACAACAATATAGACACAGAACCCAATAATAAGACGCAAATTAAACAACTGCGAGTACAGTGGGAAACCGAGTACTGCTGCTGTTGGATGAACTGAACTGATTTTATTTCTTTATTTCGCACATTATAATTAGGTTCTTATAGACACGCATCTTTGGCGAGGCCCAAAATCACCGTTCTATCTCAACACAATGCACTTTTAGAAGAAAAATTTCTTAAACGTGCTATAAAAATACATAAATTATCCATTTCAATCACTTGTTTATTAAGGTCAGTCACGGCAAAAACGACTGCAGACGAATTGTATTGCTCTTGATTTTTGGAAATATCCTGTAAGACCAGCTACTCGGGAAGTTAAATATTTACTAAATGTGCAGATTTTGCTCAATCCGGGAGAAGTTACCGCCCTGCAAATGCACCATATCAAACATTAAGAAGCACAGTCGTTTGTTTCGCGGATCAACGCGCAGCACACCAACGAAAGCTGCCACGTTAACAGTTCATCTCCGTATATGTAGGTAAGAGTTCTAGAAAGATGTGCTTACACGAATTATCTCCACACCCCCCTGACATCGTGATTAACAAAGATTAACAAGATACGGAGAAGTGACTTCCATAAGAGTTGCAATTTCACATTTGCCCGGGTGTCCCTAACGTTGTTATTGTGGCGAGAATGCTTCCGTACAAACCAACTTCATATGTAACCATTTTATGCGGATCAACCGAAAATGGGACGTTTCATCAGACAATACTGGTTATACAACCATGGTAGATTCCGAATGCGCGAATTCTACAATAAGACACTACACCACGGAAAACTTTGTGCCGAAGCAGCTAAGAAAAGCCCACCTACTATAACCGTAAACAGCACTCCGTTATCTTATGCCAAACCACAAACGGCTACAAAACCAACATCTACGGATCGAACAGGAACAAATATGCACTCAACAACAATCAAGCCCAGTGTCTCCAAGCCAACAACCGGCACTACCAGTAAAGAAACGAATGTAGTAGAGGACGGATGTGTTTGTCCGTGCGCTCGCATTTCTGTTTGACGCTCTATTGCTTTCTTCAAAAATACTGTGTATGTGTGTGTATGTGTGTGTGTATGTGTGTGTGTGTATGTATGTGCGTATGTGTCAAATAATGTCACTCATTTTTCTCAGAGATGGCTGGACCGATTTGCCCAAACTTAGTCTCAAATGAAAGGTGCAACCTTCCTATCGGCTGCTATTGAATTTTGGATCGATCGGAATTCTGGTTCCGGAATTACGGGTTTCAGAGTGTGGCCACACAGAAATTTCTCATATAAACTATAGGAAAAATTAAAAATAGAATTTTTATTTTTGATGCTAAATGTGTTCAAGGTGCATGAAACGTCGAGATTTGATGCAAATTCGAAAAAAAATTTGACGACGATTCACTTTTTTGGATTTTGGCACATTTTTGCCTTTCTCATATAGAAAGGTTATGCAATCACTCTGAAAAACGTCAACCTAATCCCGGCCAAATTTTTTTTTCGACTCGCATAAGGTTTCTGGATTTTAACAGGGGCGTAGTTGATGGTTTACGGAGAGGGGTTACACCCCCCTCTACTGTTCACTCCCCTCCTTTAAAAATCTCCTTAAATCACCCCTCAGACCACCACCCCATCCAGCCCTCATACCCCTCCCTTTCAACCACATCATCTTTAAACCACCACTATATCACAAAGCATACCAATTTAAGCTGGGGAGTCGTTCGTTCATGGGACTTTCGCCCTCCTCACATACCCACCCCCGCATGACAAAATGAGTTAGCAAGCAGATAACATTGATCTAATGCTGATTAGGCTAATGGAGTATGATATTTTTTGTTTCAAGTGTTTCACCGTCGACACGTAGCTCATCAAGTTCGTGGCTGGCATGCCATTGTGTATAAGTGCAAAGTGTACTAAGAATGTAATGGACATTTCCACAATTATGTTGAACATAAAAAGCCTCCGTGCCATAGTTTAGAGAAATGAGAAAGGCACAATTGCACCGCTAGGTGGATTAAAACAGGTTTTTTTACATATTTTAACAAAATAAAACATTGCGAATTCAATAAAACAGCGAAGAAGATAATATTTTTATATGTCGTGTGCCAGTGGTTCTGGTTGGAATTTGAATGAAAGAAACAGCTTAAATTTCTTGTTTTTGCTCACGGGACCTACCTAAGCAAATCGCCCTTTTAGATAGATGTGAAATAATGTATCGGTCAAAGGTCCTAATTGTTAGTTTGAAACCTCAGCTACATTTTTGAGCCATTAAAAATAATTTGCACCACTTCGCGGCAGCGCTAGACGACGATTTGCAAAAATTTATGTGGGTAGTACTGCCCATCCTACCCAAATTATCTGCCAACCCCGAGCGTCTTGAAAATATATATGTTTTCACCCAAACAAAAACCATTCCATAAAACAGGAGCTTCAAGCTTTCCAAAATATTTACGTGTTATATTTTTATCTTTTATTTCTTGCTTTAACCGCGATTTTACCATTATGTTTTCTTGTTTAGTGGCTGGCAAAAAATCAAACACGTTGTATCTCCTTTCTAAAAAACTGCAGAATGAGATTCATCTGCCAAAGTCTGTCAATGCTTCCACAAAGATGTACGACAGACAGAAAGTCTTGCGATTTTCTGAGAAATCGAGGGGTCTCAATAACCCCCACGGTTTTAATAGCCCGGAGTTCCCCTAAATTCGTGAGGTGGTTCATGATTCCTAGTATAATAGTCACGACTCACCATTCATGCTCGTGATGTAGTTCACAAATTCATTAAATATTATTCAAGGATTCGTGAACTTTTTCATTATTCCTAGTGCATGACACACGATCTACCTGATGTACTTTTAAGATGTCCCTAATCATTTTCAATTTTTTGCAAAACTACAATTCTTGAGCGTTTTTTTTAAAAGACATATCTACAATGAGTGACTCTCTTTGTGTACTTTCTCTTTCGATTTTTACGGCGTCAGTATAGCACTTTTCACTTATTTTACAGTAAAGATTAAAAGACGGTGATTTTGACTAGCATATTATGCGAAGAGTTGAGGGATACATGTTAAAGCGACCGAATTATTAACGAAGTAGAAACAAAGAGTAAACAAAGAGAGTCATTCATTGTAGATATGTCGTTTTGAATAAAAGGTCTAGAAATGATCTTCAAATTTACACGTGAACTGTGTCAAAAAATTTGGAATATTATTCGTGGAATCATTTTTGTTCCATGCACTATTAGGATCTCGAATATCATAATTCGTTGGATACGAAAACCGAACTGATCACTAAAAATACATTACTGAACCACAAATCGTGTTCGTGATCCTGAAATCATGAAAATATATCACACTACTTATGACTAAAACATTACTATTACGTGATAAGAAACTACGAATATCGTGAATAAGAACCCGAAATCATGAACTTAAAAACATTACTCGAGACTAACATATCAAGAATCGTGACTAAAATTCTGAAATCATGTACATGAATCACTCTACTCATGACTGAAATATCACGGAAACGTGTATAGAAATTACAAATATCGTTACTAAAATCCTGGGATCATGAACATAGTATAATATACTCATGAACAAAATGTCAAGATAATGTGATTGATTTCAGGAAATCGGTTACGGTTTTCGCAAATCGTTCAGTTCCTGAAATCGTGAACTTTTTTCATTAATTTATTAAAAGATTTTTTTCCATGCAGATAATACGGGGAGAGTCCATTTATTAAAAATTCAATAAAAAGCATTAGATAAACGCTAGGGTAAGCCTAATGTTATAATACATATGTGATTCGGAAATATGGTATATCGCCATGTTATTTAATATCATTCTCAAAACCATCTTTTTGCATCCAGCTCACAGAAAAGAATCAGTAGTGCAGTCAAACTAAAAAATAAACTTGAAAATATATTGCGATGCAATTTCAGGATAAAATAATCAATAATTTCTAGTTATTCAGCTGATTGCTGATTGCAGAGATTTGTTTTCATCTGTACATCAAATTCTGATCGGGACAATTGATTGATGTGAATCATGCGTAGACTAGCCATTACCACTTGCTGGTTTTCGCATGGTTATTTCGTTTGAGTACATTTCCAGGAGCACTTTTTTGACAGCTGATGACGTTCATTCATGTGTATGACGTTAATGTCTGTTATGATCAGGAGAAACAAGTAGAATGATTCGTTTTACAAATCCGGCTATGGTGTCCATGATCTGGATACCAAGTTAGAAATATTTCGGCGCAATGGAATGTAAGGCATTCTGCTTCAAACAGATTTTTTTTCGATGTGATAAAATTTGGCACACCCAGGAAGCGATATTTTGATTGTAACGCTTAAAGTAGAAGATTTGTTTTCAAGCATTCCGGAAAACGAGATATTACTACTAAATAAGCATTATATAGAAATTTAAGAATCAGTAATCCCATTCGTGGCTAAACCGATCTTATCCAAACCAACTTTAAATGAAAGGCCTATTACCCAGACAGAACGCTATTAATTTGTTTTTGATTCTGATGTTTAGTTTCCAAAATATGAATATTTGAAAGTGTAAAAATAGTGTTTTTGTAGTTTTTTTAATTATCTGCCGAAATTGACGACATAGATAAACACTTTATATATTTTTGGACAGCCTATAAGAATACCTTTCGAACGAGCTATAGATTGTTGAAATCGGGCTATTATCAAAAGAGATATTTATCATTAAATATGGATGAAAGATTTTTATCATTTCCCATAGCCACAAATAAGACCAAAAACAAGCAATCTATTTTTAACGCCAAAACGGCTAATTTTAGGTCAATGGTATCTTCGGAGAATTTGATGGGTGCAATATGGCCTTTCTTTGGTATTATTTTTTTGCTGATTAATCCACCTACGAGTGAGATATTTTCATAAATTTTCTTGGAAATGATTATATCAAAATGATGCCTTCAGCAAATTTGTAGCTCTTACTTTTTCGAATAACTTTACTGAAGACATCAAATATCTATTTTGAATATTTTAAAAGTTATAGCTTGTTGTTTGTGGATTACCCTCTGTCGCCTATTTATTGTTCAATATAGTAGTAAAACATTTAAATTAGCCAAATATAATTTCGATAAAACGATTTTCGTATTTCCTTTTTCAATCTACAATCGCTAGAAATAACCGCCGAACAATTCCAAGTTGTCTACAAGGAATTTGATCATTTATCGATGCAAAAAAAATTAATTTGCGCGAACCTGATGACTGCAAAGTTTCTAAGTTTCAAACATCGGATCGATCTGAAACATATCTTGGAAAATGAAAAGCTATATAAATAACTCCAAGCAACGGAGTAACCAAGAGAAGACTTCAGGATTCAACCCCACCCCTTGCCCCCCACCCAAAAAAATAATTGGATTGATGAGAATAATTCATTGATGCTGACTGACTTCATTCAATATTACAATAATAATTATCAAATCAGTACATTGATAACCTGTCATTTTAAACATCATGAGGACTTTTGAAAAGTTGTGGGAATAGGATCCTGACCTGTAACTGATCTATTGGTCTTGATCTAGCAGTTGTCTAATTACATCAATATCAAATACCTGCCTGAAAACAGTCCAATAGACACTCATTCCAGAGTTCTGAAATCAATCATAATCCTCAGATTTCCTATCATATTGAGCTTACTGTTGAATGGATGTACTGTAATAGGGTCTTTTTAATAGGACGCGAAGTTGTAAACACGGAATCATGAAACATAGAACTGCTCACCTAAAAATTGCACATCATTCAAAATTTGCTGAACATGTCTTTATTTTGGGAATGCGTAGAGTTGAGACGAAAACGTAATATGATTAATAACGAGGGTAACACTTTCCAAAAGTAGAGTAAAACTGGCGTTTTCCGTTCGACTCTAGCAGGTCCTGATACTTGTATTACCAATTATATGAATAAGTAAAATACATGTTCGCAAACAGTAATTTAAGGTAAAGATTACATCATTTTGCAACCACCAATTCCGGAGGTCGATGAATTTTACAAACGTTAAACAGCACATCATCTGATAAAATAACTGGCGTTATATCCTCCAAGAAGTATTTATGGAAAGTTTACTCTTCAAACAAATATAGTTTGAGATTTAATGTCTTCAGCAAAATTTTGGGGAGCGCTATTACAAACCACTTTGTTGAAGACATGAAGGATCTTTGTGCTCAGGGTATCAACATATTTCAGGCTATTTGTACCTTCAAAATAAATTATTATGATTTACATTTTATCCAGAGCTTGAGTTTGTGAAGCTCGCAATAAAAAGTTGTTTAAGATTAAAAATAGATTAAGGAACATTTCGTAAATATCATTTTAAAACTCGATATACTCCCTACACGTAGTATTCATTCCTGCAATAAAGCTGTTTTAAATGATAGTCTCAACAAATTCGCTAAAGAAACGAGCTCTGTTACTATATTTTTTTAAATTAATTCTTCAAAATTTTAAAACTTCAAATATGATAGTTTCGGAATTATGCCATTTGGACATTAAGTTCGATTTTCACCAAACCCCCACCAAACCGAATTGTGACCCTAAGTAAGTAGAAACAAACTCGTTCCACACTCGTCCACAAGAAACTTCTTCGAATACTGCCTTTCTATTATAATATAGTGAAGACCCCATTTGATTAGCTATATTTTCTTTCAATTGCATCGAATTTTTTGGTAGTTTTCAAGGGGTTTTTTTATCGACTACAAAATTTTGGTGAACCTATTCCCATTCGTGCGATAGTTTATGTTGAAAGGACTTCCTAAATTAATTGGTATACTTAAGGGCTTATATATTGCGGATTGAGAAAATACAATATATTACAAAAGCTTATTAAACAACTTTTCCTAATAAAGTTGTAAAAATTAAAAAGTAGTTGAGAATTATTATTAGCTTTAGTAAACAGGGTAGTGACCGTCGCTCCACAACGCAGTTTATTTTTCACTTGCGGTGAGCACAACTTCTCGAATTGCTGAACTGAAAATTATGGAATAGAAATTAGTTTTTAGAATTCTTTACAGATTTAACTCGCCGAAAATCGCGTAAATGGCTCGGAATGAGACCTGCTGGTGCCCTAAGACGATTTCGTTAGATTTTCAGAGCAGCGTGCACCAGCCCGGGGACAACTTGACAGCTCCCATATACTGAACTCATAAGCAAATTTTGTGGTGATTTGGTGATGTCATGGCGGCTCGAATGGAGCAAAATTTGAAAAAGGCGCATCCCATTTACTATTTTCCATATCTAAAAAATAATCAATTTAAGCATTTCTTTCATCAAATTTATTTCGCTGTTCACATTAGAAACTGTCCTCATTCCCACATACTTAAACAGAAACATAGATTCCATTTGGAATTTTAAAAATCCGAAAGAAAATAAATCGATTTTCGGAAATACAAGAAGATGACTTTCAAAATCAAGCCACTACCACTTATATTGGAATTTCCGAAAATCTTCCGAAACTAATCAACATCTCCTAAGGCATGAAATCCTCCGGTAGAGCCGAGGAAAATGCCAGAATAATTCTGAAGGGATCCATACCAAAACCATTGCAACATCTTCCGGACAGAATTATTGCAAAAGTCGAACAAAACTCTGGCCGAAGTCGAACAAAATTGTACATTCCTGGCAGCATTCTTGCTGAAACCGAGCACTACTGGTTTGATGCCAGAATTCTGATAAAAACACACAAATTTTATTCAAAACCAATTTTGCTAAATGTGTAGAAAATCCTACAAATATTGTTTATTCTCCCAATCAAAATGCTAGAATTCTTGACGTTCTTAATGAACTTGAAGCAAGATGTCGCAGGTTCACGAATTGTTAAGCTTGGTGATTTACTTTCATTGGCCAAAAAGTTTTTCATTTATATTTCATTTATAACACCAATGATTTACCGATTACAAACTTCACACAACAAGAAAACCAAAACATTTTTAGGAAGGAAGAGAGCCGGTTGCTAAAAACAACACCTTCCAGCTAAATCTATAATAAGATTTATGTAACTTTGCTGACGGTTTCCAATCAGGGATAAATTTATTCTCTAATAATATTTTTCTTTATCCACATTTTGGAATACGCTTTTTCTAAATGTTGTTCTAGCCGCATTGACGATGTTCATAACACACGTAACGAAAGACGCTTTTCTCTTGAAACTTTTTCGTGTCGTTGTTCGTGATAGTCGTACAGAAAAGGCATACTAGCGCCACCATCAAATCGGTGGTACATATATGAAACAAGCACTATCTGTCAAGTTGTCCCCGGGCTGGCGTGCACCCAGTGTACTAACACAAGTGACGGAAGGTTATCGAAAAGTTTCGTGGAAACGAAAATTCCAGTGATGATGATTTTCTTTAACGGATTTCGAGAGTTTTTTATTTGTTCTATGGCATTAGGATGATAATAATTCAAATCAAAGATACTACTGGGAAGTTACTTTTAGAAAAATTCGATATCGAAGTAAAGCTTGAACTATGCACGTATGCACTTCAGAGGTAGCATGATATCAAAAGCTTCAATTTTAGTTCTAAGTTCTCTGCATGTGTTATCAAAAACATCGCGAATCATAAAGTTCTAAATATTGTCAATCGATATAATATCCGAAGAGAGTGATAAGAGTTATAATAAATGTCTCATCACACTGTTAGGTGGATTAAACTCGTTTTTTTTCAAAATGGCTGTGAAACAGGATAAACGTCTCTCGAAGAAAAAAAAACCGTGCAGATAAATGTCAACTCTACGCACAGAATATATAAATTATGTTCGCATATTATCATTGCTATATGCACATTTATCAAGCTTCCTGGTAAACAGGATAAATTGATTTCAAAGAAAATATCATGTAGAACTATATGACTTCTGGACACAGCGAGTTCAAAGGTTTTTTTGTCGGCTCGAATGATAGCATAAGATAACTGTGCGTCGTAAATGTCGTAAATGTAATCACTATTGACGATGACGAGTGAAGATTCCTCGCTGCTCTTAGAAGTTCAAACATCATCGCTCGTTGGCGATTTGCACATCTAGTGACCCACTGTGAAGCTTTTTCCACCATTTTGCTTGGTGCGTTATTCATGGTTAATCATTTAGCACTAAGCTCTGTATACTTTGTGAACATGAGCTAGCAACTGCATACAAGTTTGAAATGCAATGCAGGATACTTGACTACAAATTTTGCAGTCGCTTTGGACTCCAAATGGACCCAAAATATGTGTTCTCGTTTCATGTGGTGAAGTTTACTTTTTGCCATACAACTATGCCCCATCCTAGTAGGCATTCACTTCAACTTTATCGTTTTTAGTTGACAAAGAAACCAAGAACTCCTCCCTGATTACTGGAGAAGGAATATATGAATTAATTTAAATTGCTTTCTGATATGTAATCAGATTTTTTTCGTAGTTTTGGAACTAAACCTTTCACAGCAAATCGTGATAAAAAAGAGCGAGTTATAAAATGAATAGAAACTAATTTCATTTGTCAAAGATTACGCTTATTCTTCGCTTCATGTTAACTCAATCCGTGGTTGAAATCATTTCTAAACAGGTAGCCGCTCATACATGACCAATCTCTGTTTATGCCAAAGCAGTAATAGCACCCTCATAAGCTGCAATAATTGACAAACAGGATTTAATCTAGACTATTTCACGTTAGCTCCCAATCCCTCTCGAGTGCAAACGGTAGCAGCACCTACCATTTCACATCGTGCACAGCCCCGCGAGTCGTAGGTGTGAACGAGTTCGCCATCATTTCCCCTCGTCCGGTCCTATAGTCCACCCGACGACTAATAACATAACAACAGTAAGTGGCGGCTATAAAGCAGAGCACAAGCCGTAGCTTGCCGGATTCTGATTGATTTATGGACAAGGTGTCAGAAGTTTGGTCCGTAAAAGTTTAGCTCTGATTTGAATTTGTAATAACCACTCGCGTCAAGTGACACTGCTTGAAGAAGGATTTTCGCACGCTCTCGAGGCCAGTTATAGCCAGCAGGGACAGCTGGTGCAACGATGCTGGCTAGTTCACCGCTCTAGAAGGATGTGTCTGCCGGTTGCCTGCGTTCGTATGCGACCTTTGCCGCGTGAGAGGTGCAACCGCTTGGTGTTGATTGACCTGCATCAAATTTAATTACCTTTATCTGCGGCTCATGATCCAAAGCTTTCCGTCAGATTAACGCAATCCGGTGCAGCTGACAATTACCAACCACAAACAGTCCCCGAGTGGGACAAAATTTAACCTACCAAATCCCCCGCGCTACACTGCGCAACCGGCTTTACGTTATTGCTTGGCTATGGGAAACTTCATTTTCCGATGTGAGAACCCTTCTGTGCTGCTGAAGGTTTTCGCTCGTGATCGGCGGTTCTCTCACGATCCGTCAAGCACTCAGCCGAAAGGTTTTCGGCGGTTGCCCCCCATTGCTGCTAGGTGATGGGCAGTGCAAGCATAGCGGTGGTCAAGCTACTTAAAATGCATCGTTGCATTTCATCATCCGGCGCTTCGATGTTGTAAGAACATTTTACCAAGGCGGAAATTGTTAAATATGACATTTATAATCGAATTGTTGTGTCCTGTTGTTAGAATGCATATTCGTCTAAACGTAAACTTTTGTAGACGATGAATACTACCCTGTACTAAAGCATTTGATTTGTCGAAACCAGCCCTCTTAAAGGTTAAGGTGATGTACAGGTTCTGGTAGTAGTAAACACATAGTGGGACTAGCGGGCATAGCCCATGCTTTTACATTGGGTTTTGTTGATTTTTACAAAGGCAGATGTTGGCTTGGAAAAAATGGCCACCTAACAGAGAACCGATTACAACCTATGTCTATAGTCATTTCAATACACTACATGCTGTCTGGGACAATGTTTTCCTCTAAATAACATAAACTACAAAAAATATTTACTTACTCTACATTACTAATGTTTACCATTCTTTCTTTGCAGGTAAGAATTCGGTTGCTCGACAGCTACAACACATCTAAAGAATACGGTAGCTATCAACTGTAAATATTATAATTATTTCTTCTCAAGCTGTTATCGCTCCCTCTGATTGTTTCACCAAGCAAATATTTGCCACTCGTTCGTAGATGATTAATTTTATATGTATTAGTGGCATTCAGCCATGTGGTGTATTTTTCTGAAAAGACCAAATTTATCATCATTCCACAGGCCCCGTCAGCGTCTCTGATCGCGTGTGTACTAACAAATTGTTCCGTCATACCAACGACTACTAATCCACTTCCTCACTGACAGCAGATCATCAATTCGCGGTCGGCTGTCGTGATACCGGCCTGTCTGTCTGACATGCATCGTGAGAACTTTTCAAATTGAATTAAAAATCAATCAACAATCGACGGCAGCCGAAAACAGCGAACCGACCAGACACCCAGCCAACCTCCAAGCTAGCTCAGCTGTGCCACAGGTGAACTGGCGGCACAGTGATCTGCCAACGAAAGCAAAAGGGGGCAGCACGAAAAAAAAGATGTGGCCCACAGGCGGGCGAGCCGGCTGTCTATGCGACCGCTGCGTGAACCGTTGTTGATGATTTGTTATGCGGCGTCACCGTCGTCGGTGCAATCCCGCTCATCACTTTGTCGGATGCCGCGGTTACCCTTTCGGTGATTAAGGTAAAGTACGAAACAGAATGCGTCAAAATCCGGTTTGAAAAGTTTATCGAACCATGGATTGTT